>NW_027499775.1:0-102504 GCF_021521415.1 Bidens hawaiensis | reverse complement strand
AAGTGCAAATCGATTTAGACCTTTTAGGCACAAGTGCTTCATTTTATATTTTAGGCACAAGTGCTTCATTTAGACCTTTCGGCGTTTATACTATGGCTCCTAAATAGACACTTGGAAGTTGAATGTCTTATTTAGGGCCTTTATTAAAACCTGGCTAGAAATCCAGCACAGGTCATGCTACTACCCATATGAAGTAGATGAACATGACCTTTGTTATCATGAACATCAGCAAGTATTAGGCTTGATTGACTCTGAAAAGTCAAACACGATGTATCTTTGGTAGAACCAACAAGTCCTCGGTCAAGGTTTGACTGAGAATGCTTCAAAACCTCTTCAAAACGAAGATCTCTCTGATTGATCAAAAGATCTGGTCATGCCGAGAACCTCAGAGAATTGTTCATCATCTTCAACATACTACCAATCACCATTTATAACTAAACCTGTATCTACAATCAATGACTAAACCGATAATCAGTAACTTCAACATAGAACAAACAAACCTTCTGAATGATGAATCAATAAAATCCTATAACCACCGAAAACCTCTCAACCATAATGGAGTTCTTTACCTTTTAAAGAAATCTACTTGAAAGTTCAAGGAGACAAGAATAGATGTATGGCGACGAGTAGGTGAAAGATTTGATGGTTATAATGAGAAAAGATTTTTAGAAGATAATAGAAGTTGTGAGTTTCAAGAATGATCAATAAGTAGTAATGAGTGCCTTTTAAACTACCTGGTCACATCAACCTTGGCCGAGAATATTTATTTACCGAGAACATATGGCCAAGAACCATTTACTGAAAGCAGAGAACTCACAAGACTGAGTTTTCTAGGCCAAATTGATCTGGCCGAGAACTAGAAAGAGCCGAGAACGCCATTATCACAAACAACTTGGGCCAAAGATGACTGGCCGAGAACACATTTGGTTCAACTGAATGGCCCACGACATTTTGCAACCATCAAATAAAAAACGATCCTGATTCATGTGAAAACGATTTCTTAAGACATTTGTTTCGACACGAGTAAACATGAGGTAAAACCAAAAAGATAAAAATAAAATAAAATTAGAATAAAACTAAACTAAAACAAAAAGATTTAACCATCAAGCCTTCAACATATTTTGGGATCAAATTTCTGCTGTTTTAAAACAAACGACACCCTTTGTGATGAAAAGATCCAAACATGAAATCATATTGATTAAGATACTTTCACAATGATTCATTTTCGGCATTATTGTGACATAGTGAAAGGTTGATAGCAGGTAATTTTCATGATTTTCATTGCGCCAGTGATATGATTAGATTCAATTAGGCATAAAGCTTATATGGACATCACTTATGGACCCATGATGCCTCTTATCTATTCTCAAGGCGTATTTGGTTTTCCCCAGATCACCCCAATTTGACTCCAACCCCTTAATTCTTGATCAAAAGAATTTTCTCTATACAAAAATAATTTTAAGCTTTAAGGTTGAACGTTGGACTTACATGCCATCCGGACTTACAAGCCTTACATTCAGGGTGTTTAGGACTTATTTGTATACCCCACCCCTGTAGGGACCCCTTTAAGCTTAACAAATTTGAATGACAATAATTTTCATATATATTTATATCAATTTTTTTTTAAATATAATATTTTTGGTGATCAAGACACTAACGGGATCGTGTATGACTGGGTAATAACCTTTCTGCCTATCATTCGGAGAGATATATCTAGGGACATGCAAAGCATCTTCAAAATGACTCTCCACAATAAGTTTAGCAGAATTAGTTTATATCACTTCAAACTCTTAATTATCATGGAAAGCGACCATACACATCAATGACTATTCAAAAGCCTTTTTAGCCTAATAACTCCACACGTTAGGCACACAAAATCAATTTATCTATCATTTCTCAAAGGTTGGATCAATTTTCATTTGAAAATATTTTGAGTTTCTAAAAGCTTTTAGCTGAATAATAATATCACTTCCTAGATGATGAACCCGAAGATAATTTTGAAATTCAATCACCCCAGTTACCTTTAGTTTTCAGGTGAATGGCTTATCCTATGAGTCTACAGGTAGACGATAGGACCAAACACATAAAATGTGTCCCTCGAACTTAGGCGGCCGACACAATTTTCAGTGAGTGAACTTAAAATGATAGTTAAACAAAAACAATTTTTATGTTCAGTTGCCCCGGTCACTTTCAGCCCTAAGGTTAATGGCTATCCTGTGAGTCAAGAATTTATGACAGGACCAAACATATGAAATATGTCCGTTGAACTTGAGTAACTGGCATGATTTTAAGCAAAGGAACAAAATGTTTTTTGAAAATTAGAATTTAATTTTTTTTTTAAACACACAATCTTTTTGTATTTTTCTTTTTCTCCCCCCTAAATTTGTACAGAAATTATGACACACAAAAAAATTTTATGTACACAATTTAAACCTCAAAAATACTTAGTCATCAAAACGCGGCATCTTAGGAAATCCCACAAGCACATTAAATCTGGCTGTTCCGACTGGTTTAGTAAATAAGTCCGCCACGTCATTATCGGTGTGGACTTGTTCAAGACGAATCAGTTTCTGGTCGTAACAGTCACGAATAAAATGGACTTTGATGTCAATGTGCTTGGTTTTGGAATGCTGAACAGGATTTTTAACAATAGCAATAGCAGCATCATTATCACAAAAAATGGGAGTGTCAAGAAATTCCAACCCGTAATCCAGCAGTTGATGTTGCATCCAAATAATTTGTGAGCAGCATGCGGAAGCAGTCACGTACTCAACCTCAGCGGTAGAAGTAGACACCGTCTGTTATTTCTTGCATTGCCACGAAATCAGGCGATCACCCAAGTACTGACATCCCGCAAATGTTGATTTCCTGTCAATATCATCACCTCCATAATTGCTATCAGCAAAGGTATACAAATCAAATTCTGAGTTTTTGGGATACCAAAGACCAAGCTTCGGTTGCCCTTTCAGATAAAGAAAAATACGTTTAACAGCAATTAAATGAGAGAGTTTAGGATTAGCCTAGAAACGCGTGCATTGACAAACAGCAAACATGATGTCGGGACGACTAGCAGTGAGATACATGAGAGATCCGATCATCGATCGATAGTGTGTTTGATCAACGGATTTCCCTTCAGCATCAGAAGAAAGAAGTGGTCTTTCCGCCATGGGATTGCTGCCGATTTGGAATCTTGGAACTCAAACTTTGCTAGAATGTCTTCGACATATTTCCCTTGATGCAGTAAAATCCCTGTTGCACTCTGACGAACCTGTAAACCCAAAAATGTCGTCATCTCTCCCAGTGAACTCATCTCAAACCTCTTCTTCATAACCCCCTCAAATTCAGTACACAAAGTGGTGCTGGTAAAACCGAAAATGATGTCATCCACATAAATTTGGACAAGGATGAGGTCCTTTCCAACCGTCTTCAGAAACAGTGTCTGATCGATGGTCCCACACTTGTAACCATGTTCCAACAAGTGACACACCCGACTAAAGGGGACCAATGAAACAGGAGTAGAGACAATTGTTTATGTTTCCTGTTTGTCTTCTAGTTGACACACCCGACTCAAGGGGACCAATGATATTTTCAATTGGACGATCCCGTTGAATTTTTGATGGAACGGAATGATCTGGAACACTGCTGGTGGCCGGAAAGTTTGTGAGTTCGTCAAGTGAATCGATCAGAGGATTTCTCCAACCAGAAGCTGCTGTACTATGTTGATACGAGGTATTTGCAATGTATTCATTTGGAATAGCATCTGGAAAGAGAGTACTGTCGAAAACTTATTTGATGAGACTTTCCCCCTCAACTGATGGAACATTAGTTGAAGGTGTTGAGGTTGAAGGCAAACTACTCTCAATCGGAGAACTTGGAGTTGATTCTGATACAGGTGTTAGATCAGGATCTTGAGAGCCCGAGGATGACTGTTCACTATTGTCGAACAATTCTGGCGGATCAATACCCACAATCGGCTCCTTTTGAAGAATATCAAACACCTCTTCATCTTGATCTACACATCCCACTATATCAGAAGTTTTAGAATCGACGGCTGAAGGCACATTGAATGGCTTGAATAGTTCGTTGTAGTTAAACAACCAGTCAGGTCCAACTCTAGCATCCGTCTCGTTTTCCTCAAGCCACCGAATATCGTACGACTCCACAATTTGCTTTATGGACTTGTTGTATACCCTGTAAGCAGTGTGACCCGCATAACCCACAAAATAGCAGTCATCGGCCTTTGATCCAAATTTCGGAGTTGAGTCAAGGTTTAACGGTGTGCAAGGACATCCGAACGCACGAAAATGAGCAACAATGGGTTTGTTTCCATAGACGATCTCATATGGAGTCTTCATCTGGCTTTGGTTGATCAGAACCCGATTCTGCACGTAGCATGCAGTGTTAACAGCTTCAGCCCAGAAAAACATCGGTAGTTTTGAGTCACACAACATAGTTCTTGCTGCCTCAATAAGGGTTCGGTTTCTTCTCTCAACAAATCCATTTTGTTGCGGTGTGCGAGCTGAACTGTATTGTCTGAGCACACCCCTTTCAGCCCAGAAGTGATTCAACATGGAGTTCTTAAAATCAGTTCCATTGTCGCAACGAATACTCTTGAGCTTCAGATTCAGCTGATTTTCCATTAATACCACGAAGCTTTTGATCAGCTCTGCAGTTTCACTCTTATTTGACAAGAAAAATACCCAAGTAAAACGTGAGTAATCATCAGTAATAACTAAGCAATAAGAGCTACGTGAAAGACTTAATGCGTGTACCGGACCAAACAGATCCATGTGAAGCAATTGAAACACAGATGAGATGGAATTAAACACTTTCAGCTTGTGAGGTTTGCGATGATGTTTGCCTAAAGCGCAAGCAACACATTTTTCAGTTGTTATAAAATCTTTGATTGGCAAACCTCAGACAATGTTGTTTTTGGAAAGACGGTTCAGGTTTTTGATATTTGCATGTCCAAGACGACGATGCCACAACATGGCTTTATGTTCCGATACTTTTGAAAATAGACATGCAATTTCTTCTGGAACATTCATGTCGATCACGTAAGCATTATCTTTTCTTTGTGATCGAACAAGAACCAAGTCCTCTGGTATAATTATAC
The DNA here is from genome assembly GCF_021521415.1 of Bidens hawaiensis. Lineage (NCBI taxonomy): Eukaryota > Viridiplantae > Streptophyta > Magnoliopsida > Asterales > Asteraceae > Bidens > Bidens hawaiensis. The sequence continues at coordinate 97,388 of NW_027499775.1, read as the reverse complement.
CAGGCTTTAAAATCAAGCACTCTTTGTTCGTGAATTGAGTTGAAAAGCCTTTATCACAGATCTGCGAAACACTGAGCAGACTATGTTTTAATTCAGGAACAAAGTTTACGTTTTCAAATCTCAATACTCCATTACTTACCATACCCTTCTGTGTGATTTTACATTTCTCCCCTCCCGCAAAGGAAACATAGCCTCCATTAAAGATCTGAATGTCATTCAGTTAAGATATGTCCCCTGTCATGTGCCTGGAACAGCCACTATCAATAAACCATGGTCTAATGATATTCTTCCATAGCCGTTCCTGCAACATGTGCGAGATCAGTTAGATTTAGGTACCCAGTCCATAGTCACTCTGGGCATGCCAAGTTTATCAATTTGAGATACGAGCAGCCAAACATGTCTTCTCGATTATCTAGAATTGCACATGAAGAGTTCTGAGGTTTAGAGACCGGAGACTTAGGTAGCCATTTGTAATTTGGTTTTAAAATTTTGTGGCTCACACAAATGAATTGCCTTGTCTCAGGTTTGCGATCGGAAAACCGTGAAAGATTTGATTTGGTTTTTAATTTCAATCCCGAAACGTGTGAAGGTTTCGAAATTAAACTCGGTTTTCCGACTTGTTTTCGAGACATGGCAAAATTTGCTTGTCTAATTTTGGCACGATCGGCCTTGTCTCGAATCCAATTTCCATCAGAAGGACTTGCCTTGAAATACTTTGATTTAATTAAATGTTATTTGCTAAAAGTATTCCAAGGCATGCTCCTCTGACGGTGTCCATAATATGGGACATAAGGACGATGCAGACAGTTTCTAGCAATGTGACCAGGAATGCCACAGTTGAAGCAAGTTTGTCGCTTCACATGTAAATCTGGGTTGCCAATTCCTGGTCTCGATTTACTCTGCAAATTCTGCTGTCTCGCATCGACCTTAGTGGTTGATTTACTTGCACTTTTCATTCCTGTGTTTGTTTCTTTAACAGGTTTTGGTGGTGTGTATTTACCAGCATTTTCCTGTTTAACCTCAGTGTTTAAAAAAACATCACACTTATCAATACTACTAGAACATTCAACCACACAATTGTTTATGCTCTTAAAAACAGAGCCCACACAAGCATTAGTCTTAGCAGAGGATAAATCACACAGTTCAAAACAAGCATTATTAAAATTGTCTTTATTACGCAAAAACAGGTAAATCTTCCTCATCATCCACCCAATCCTCAATGATTACTTCATCTGAAAGTGAAGTAGAAACATTAGTATCATTCACTTTCACAACTGATTGAGCTGGTTTGACAAACCCGGGTATCATCCTTTCATTAATTTCAGGTTTACCGTATTTCAGAGATTTCTCTTTATCTTCCTCCACAACAAAATGAGAAGGAGTATGATTATCATTGTATGGAGGTGGAACCTCATTATACCCAATTCCCTCACCCCTCTTTTCTTTCCATCTTAATTGCGTTTCAATTATTGACTCAACGACCGCACTAGAAACATCAAACTTTTTAAAATTGAACTCAGCATTTTCAAATTTATTCGTTAATTTAGCGTTTTCCAAAATAGATGCTTCAAGTTTGGCGGTTAGATTAGCAATTTTCTTATTGGCATCTAAGATGTGACAACACTTGACACTGAAATCACTTTGCAGTTTTGAAAAATCTTTGTTTGATGCTTCTAGTTTTTCTGTAAGACCCTTCTCAAGTTTCTTAAGTGTATAGTTTTCGTGTGTTATATTGTCCATTTCCCTAACAAGATTAATATTATGCACATGAAATAGCTCTACCTTTCTAATGCATGCTTGAGAACATAAATTTGAGTTTACCTCAGATGAACCAGCAGAATTATAAGCCATGAAAGCAAATTGGAGACTCTTCACCTGATCTTCAACATCATCAACTTGAGCGAGGTTTGCATTCTGACCCTGAACAGCGAGAGCCTCCATCTGATCAGCCTAATCAAACTATTGTGCAACTAACCCTTGCTCGTTTCTTCCAGCAACAGCATTATCTCCCCTTGCATCATTCACAGGAACCAGAGCCCTTTCAGTATTTTCCTCCTTTGCTGGTTTTGTGCATTCTCTGGCAAAGTGTCCTGATTCATGACAGTTGTAGCACCTGAGGTTTTCCTTGTTGAAACCCACCTTTTTGTTTTTGCAGGTAAGTTCCAATTTTTTCTGCCAATCCTTTTGGTGAACTTCTTCGCTCTGAATACATCCATGGCAATTTGCCAGGAGATGTCCATCTCTTCCACGTCATTAGGATGAATCTGATCCAGTTCAGTAGAACCAACTGGTTGAACAAGGTCTCCAGCAAGAAAAGCATTATAGCAATTCATGAAGCCTGCCATGAGAGCAATATTCTCTTGAGTTTTGTTGGTACATGATGTCAGTAGTTCAGTATATAGTGTCTGTAATCGAGTTAGTTGGATTTGTGTTTTGGATGTAAGCGAAGTTCTCACAAGTTCGCTGATATAGGCGAACTTGTGGAACAAGCGAAGTTAGGGACAACTTCGCCTAAACATGCTAGGCGAAGTTGTCGTGCTTTATAAGCTGCTAGGTTACGGCTGAGTTAAATTAGAGAAGTTTAGATTCTAGTTGTAACGAGTTTACGAGTTGTGTAATCAGTGATTTGATATCACGTGTTTCCAGTTGCAATACAACGTGTCTTTGTTTATTGTAACGTGTGTTTGATCGTGTTAACGAGCATCGTCTTCTACGCTCGTAACGTCTTACGTAGGGATTCCGCACCTACGTAGAACGAGATATTCCGTGTAGATCCGGCTGGGAACCTTCAATTGGTATCAGAGCTTTTGCTCGTGATTGTGTGGTTCGGGATTATCACGCGGGTGTAGAAATCGTTCCGTTCGACTATTCGCGGGACGAGTTTACCGAGTTTTTGTGTCCTACTCACCTCCCACCATCAAAAACAACCCATTACACCTTCACATACCTCGCAAAATCCAGAAATCAAACCTGCAAAATCATCGTGTTCATCAGGCGAAGTTGCCGCTACTGTTTGTAGGGTTTAGGCGAAGATATAAGGTTAAGCGAAGTTATCCACAACTTCGCCTACCTCACAAGTTCGCTTATCTCAAGCGAAGTTATCCACAACTTCGCCAAATCAGGCGAATTTAAAAGGGAGCGAAGTTAAGAATTCAAGCGAAGTTAAGACTCAAGCGAAGTTATCCACAACTTCGCCTACAGTACTGTTTAAGAATAAAATTTTTATATTTCGGATTTCTTTGTGTTTTCGTTTCGTAAAAGATGACTTCAATAAATATTACGGAACTGGTGAAGATGGAAGTGGAAGCGGGTTCAGCTACTAAGGCAGCGAAGAAGTTACTAAAGGGTACCGATTTCGTGGCTTGGAAGGATCGGTTTGAGCAGTATGTTAAATACCAAGATGCTAAGATGTGGGTGTGCATTCAAGATGGATACATTCCACCAACTGCTCTGTATGAGGGTCGTGAACAGATTAAAAAATACAACAAGATGGAAGAGGAAGAAAAGAAAATGTATGAGGCTGAAAGCAAAGCTCATGCAGCGATAACAATGGCTCTTCCACAAGAGATTCTTCACACCTTCAGAAAGTATAAAACCGCCAGAGAGCTTTGGGAAGCACTTGAAAACCGATTTGAAGGTAATGTGGGGATTCGTGCATCCAAAATTAAACTACTCAAAACCCAATTCTCGGTGTTCAAGTATTTGAAGAATGAATCACTTGATGATATCATCACGAGATATTATCACTTGATGACCGAACTCAACAATTATTCTATTGCTTACAAAGAAGAGGAGATCGTCGAAAAACTTCTTGATGCTCTCCCACCAAATGGGAGATGTACACCGTCTTGATGAGAGAAGACAAAGAGTTTGCCGACTATGACTTGGAAACAGCAGTCAACAAACTACGAACTTTTGAACTTAACATGGTTCGAAAGGAGACACCAACTGATCAGGTTCAGGATCCAGGAATGTATGGTGCAAAAGTTAACTCAAGTTCAAGTTCGAAGTCTGAATCATCTGCTTACTACTCAAAGGGAGACTCGGGCGCTAACTCATCACATGAAGGTCATGTATCTCTCAACATGAATGGTGATGTGTGTTTTGTAGCTGGTGGTACAAATGCTTCTAAACCTCAAGCAACCAAGGGTAGTTTCTCTTCAAGTGTTCCTAACAACAACTACTCTGAGATGCCCATGAGTGTTAAATCTGCTGAACAGCAGTTTGCTCTCTATGCATCTTTCATTGCTTCGTATGAAAATTACATTAAAGGCAAGATTGTTGATCCTGCAACTTTAGACGAAGACTATGATCAGATCGATGTTGATGATCGGGAAGAGATGGATCTGCAGTGGCAGATGGCGATGATTGTGAGAAGGGTTAAAAGGTTTATGAAGAAGACTGGTAGAAAGTTTGTTGGTGAAAGACCAGGTTTTGATAAGTCAAAGGTGCGGTGTTATAACTGTCAACAGAATGGCCACTTTGCGAAGGAGTGCACAAATGAACGTGTAGAACGTAGTCAGAACAGGTCTACACAACAGAGTGGTGGAAGTGGTGAGAATAGGGCGATGATATCCAGACAGAACGGGGAATACAATTGGAATCTGCAGGTTGAGGAAGTGTTTGAACAGGCCAATTTGGCCAACATCGAAACTGCAGGAAGTGAGAAAGTGACTGGAGAAAATCAAGCTTACATGGCAGAAGTGACAGATCAGCTCTCCGAGGTAAGTACTAAACTCCCTTGTACGAAATGTGAAAATCTGTCTGAACAACTGACAACAATAACTGATCAGTTTGTTAGTTTGGATGCTCAATTTAAAACACTAAAAGAAGATCATCATTACACTAAAGCTAGAGAAAATAGTTACAAGGTAAAAATTAAAGCTAGTGAGAAAGATATCAGAAGTCTTAAAGCCAATCTAGCTGAAAAAATACAAGTAATTGATCTTAGCTATGAAGTTTTAGAAGAGAAAACCAAACTAATAGCTGAAAGGGATAAACAGATAACTGATCACCAGGTGAAAGTGGTGGAACTAAACAGAAAACTTGAGCAATTTAGAAATTCCTCCGCTATACTTGATCACCTCGTAAGTGATCAAAGTTCCCCAGTTAAAAGGGGAGGAATTGGATATCATGAAGTTCCACCACCTTATAATCATAACTATACTTATGATCCTAGTAATCAGAAATCTGTTGATGTTGAAATTGGTCAGACAGTTCCTGTTAAGGTTACGATTAAAGATCCAGAAGTTAGTAAAGGTGAAACGAGTAAGCCTGTTTCTAATGTTAAGATTTCTGCTCCTAGTCCTGTCTCATCAAATTCGGACAAGACATCCGAGTCGAGTGAGACAAAAGAAGAGGCAGTATTACCAAAATGTGGAGAGGAACATAAATCAAATGAAAAGAATTCTCTACTAAACCCGTATGTCCCACCATATGTTAGACAAACGGGCAGTAATGCAGCCTCAACATCTAAAACAACTATTGATAAGAAAGTTGAACACAGGAGTTGTTCCAGATGCAATCAATTGGGACACCTGATTGCTGATTGCCCTCTGAAGCAGAGATTCAGAGGTATGAGGCCTTCGAAAACTGAGAACAGAACTAACAGTAATCATTATAATGGTAAAAATGAAAACTCATCAAAGTTCAGAAATTGGACTAATCCAGGTTTTCAAAGAAATCGATCTCAGTTTTTCCCTATTAACAACCAAATCATGAGTAATAATTCATTTAATTCACGAAGGTTTGGATGGCCTCATAGTCAATCTACAAGAAGGTATCCTTTTAGGACTTACAGATATCATACTAATACTAACTTTGGACAGCCAAAGTACGGGATGTATCGACCCAAGACCAATAGGTCTTGGGTCCCCAGATTTTAATCCTCTGCTTTAATCGTGCAGGAACAGTTGAACAGGGCTGCAAACAATCTATAGGTTGTGGATAGCGGCTGTTCCCGGCACATGACAGGTAACAAGAGTTTGTTACACGAATGGAAACCTGTTCAGGGAGGAAGAGTGAGTTTTGCTGGAGAGAGTGGTGGAAGGATTACAGGAATTGGGACGGTGACTAATGGTAAAATGACGTTAGAGAAAGTGAATTTCGTTGAAGAACTGAAGCATAATCTGCTGAGTGTATCTCAGATCTGTGACAAAGATTACACAGTGCACTTTACCAAGAATGAAGCGATCGTGCTGTATCCTGGTTTCAAGATACCAGAGGATTGGATAGTAATGAAGGCTCAAAGGGAAAAGAATACGTATGTTATGGACATGAGGTCGACTGAGATGGCAACAGAAGAATCTTGTCTTCTGTCAAAAGCAACTGAATCGGAGTCCGAGTTATGGCATCGAAGAATGGGGCATATTCATCTTCGAAAAATGAACTACATTGTCAAGAATGGGCTGGTGCTGGGTGTTCCCTTGAAAAATTTCAACTTTGAAGACCAATGCTTATCGTGCTAAAAGGGAAAGCAACACAAGAAATCCCATCACACCAAGAAGGTTAATTCAATTGTCAGTACCCTAGACCTACTTCACATGGATCTCTTCGGTCCCGTGAATGTAAAAAGCCTAGGGGGAACATCATACTGCTTGGTGATAACTGATGATTTCTCTCGATACTCTTGGGTATATTTCCTGAAGTCAAAGGATGAAACGGTTCAGATGGTAATAAATTTCATTACCAAGGTTGAGAATATTATGGGGAAAAAGGTTAAGTACATAAGGAGTGACAATGGGACTGAGTTCAAAAACTATCAGATGGAGATCTTCTGCTTACAGAAAGGGATAGAACACCAGTACAGCGCTCCGTATACTCCGCAACAAAATGGGGTGGCTGAGAGGAAGAACAGAACGCTAATTGAAGGAGCCAGAACCATGCTGGCTGATTCGAAACTTCCTGTGGTGTTCTGGGCTGAAGCCTGTTATATCCTTAATAAAGTTTTAACTGTTAAAAGATTGAATAAAACATGTTATGAACTTATGCATGGGAGAAAGCCTAACTTGAGTGGTCTTGAACCATTCGGGTCCCCGTGTTCGATATTAAAGACAAATTCTAAATTTGGTGAAATAGCCGACGAAGGTATTTTAGTCGGATATGTTGTTGGGACTCCCAACAGGCGAGTCTTTAATAGGTCCACCAGCAAGGTTGAGGTGGTGTGTAACACTAAATATCACAAGTTACAAATCACCAATACCAAGCACGGGACCCGCTGGGGCTTTCGACTATGATAGGCTTTTTAAATCTTTTAACATGCCTTACTTGGATTGTGCAGAAGTTGATGAGAGAACTGCTACGAAGATGCTTTATGATGAGGAAGACAATTATGTGCAACGACCGCAGTATGATGAATGTCAACCTTCCTCGTCAAATGCTGTCGATACCCTGCTGCCTCTACTGAAGAGGAATTCTTCAATGCGTTTCACTCTCAACAACAATCACCCATTGATGAGCTATCTTCGAACCTGGAAGACAATCTGCAAGTCAGTTCGGTTCCGACTACGAGAGTTCACAAAAATCACCCTTTAGAGAACGTGATAGGTGATCTGTCCGACGGTGTACAAACAAGACAAAGCTTGAATGAGCACACCTGTGTTTACACAAGCATTAAAGATACAGGCATCATTAACGAATGCTTGTACACCTGCTTCATCAGCCAGATTGAACCAAAGAACTATCAAATGGCTCTCAAGGACAGCTCGTGGGTTGAAGCCATGCAAGAAGAGTTAGCCCAGTTCAAGAAGATGGAGGTATGGAATTTGGTTGCAAAACCGAAAAATGTGCATGCGATTGGCACAAAATGGGTTTTCAAATGCAAGAGAGATGAAAAAAGGATAATTATCAGGAACAAGGCGAGGCTGGTTGTAAAGGGTTTTAATCAGCAAGAGGGGATCGACTACAATGAAGTGTTTTCTCCTGTGGCGAGATTGGAAGCGATTAGACTGTTTTTGGCATTTGCTGCACACAAGGAGATGAAGGTGTTCCAGTTAGACGTGAAGAGTGCGTTTCTTAACGGTAAAGTCGATGAGGTTGTGTACGTTGAGCAACCTCCGGGTTTTCCTGACCCAGACTTTCCTGACCACGTGTACAAGCTAAGTAAAGCGCTTTATGGGCTACATCAGGCCTCTCGTGCCTGGTACTCAACTCTATCCGATTACTTGCTTGAGAATGAATTTGAAAGGGGAAGGATAGATAGTACACTGTTCGTTAAGAGAAATGGAAGAGACTTTCTTCTGGTTCAAGTCTACGTCGACGACATCATCTTCGCTGCATCAAAAGTCGCCATGTGTCAGGAGTTTGAAGCCATCATGAAACAGAGGTTTGAAATGAGTGCTATGGGTGAACTAACTTTCTTTTTAGGATTGCAGGTTGATCAGAAGAAAGATGGGATGTTCATTCATCAAACTAAATATGTCCATGACATTCTCAAACGCTTCAAGATGGAGGACAGCACTCCATTTGATACTCCAGTTTGCGTCAACCATAAACTGGGTGCTGATTCAGATAGCAATGCAGACGTGGACCCCACCCAATATCGGGCAATCATAGGTTCTTTAATGTACTTAACTGCTTCAAGACCTGATATTATGTTTGCAGTTTGTCTTTGTGCTCGCTTTCAGGCAAACCCAAAGGAATCTCACTTGAAGGGTGTGAAGAGGATATTGCGATATCTCAAAGGCAAGCCTAACCTAGGGTTGTGGTACACGAAAGGAGGAGACTTGGAGTTAGTCGCCTACACGGATTCTGATTATGGAGGGTGCAATCAGAATCGGAAGTCAACAACAGGTGGATGTCAGTTTCTTGGAGGCAGATTAGTGTCATGGCAGTGCAAGAAGCAGACCTCAGTCGCCATTTCTACCTGTGAAGCAGAATACATGGCAGCATCGAACTGCTGCTCCCAGGTTCTTTGGATACAACAGCAATTGCGCGATTATGGTCTGAATTTCACTCATACTCCTATTTGCATTGATAACACTGCTGCTATATCAGTAACTAACAATCCCGTAAAGCATAGCAAAACTAAACACATTGACATCCGTCATCATTTTATACGGGATTGTGCTGAGAAGAAATTGATTGTGCTCAAAAAGGTTGATACGTTAGATAATTTCGCTGACTTGTTTACTAAAGCGTTTGACAAAACTCGTTTTCAAAACCTTGTTGAGCTGAATGGGATGATCAATCCCGAGTAACTGTGTTTTTCGTTTTTGTTTAAAAAAATAAATAAATAAATAAATAAAAAACGTCACTATCGCTTAGAATTATGCCGGTTGCCTCAGTTTGAATGACATATCTTCGGATATGTTTGGTCCTCATTTCTACTTGTAGAATATGAGGATAGCCATTAACCAGATGACTGAAAGTGACCGGGGCGGTTTATGATGTGTTTTTAATTCTTTCGCTGAAAATTAGTTGTTCATACTTAGTTAGAAGGACACATACTTGTATGTGGTCGGTCCAGCTGATCTATTGGATCTTCAGGATAGCCGTTTACCTGAAGACTTCGACTTGATCGGGGCGATAGAAGTTAAAATTTTTTTTGGGAGATGAAATTATTTTTCAAGTCTACTACTTCGTAAGAAGTTTCTTTACTATGTTTAACAGAAAATTGATCCAGCCTTGGAAAGTGATAGATAAACTGATTCTGTGTGCTTAACTAGTGAAGTTATTAGGCCTAAAAGACTTTAGAACAGTCATTGTATGTCATGGTAGCTTTTTATGGTGCGTAAAAGTAGAAGTGATACTAACTAAATCTCTTCGATTTTACGTGGAAACTCCTTAAGAGTTGTGTATGTCTCCGCATATATCTTTCCGAATGATAGGCAGAAAAGCGATTAACCAGTCATACACGAGCCCGTGAGTGTTCTGATTCCCGTGAAGATAGCGTGTCAAGAAACTGCAGTGATCCAGATTCGGGACTTGCAGTTGTTTACTACTCTGAAGTTGTGTAAATACTTAAAAAAAAATGTGTGTGTTATTGAGACATTCTAGAGTTCATAATGTTAATACTTCTCAATCAAGATGTAAGAAAGAGAACGGGAAGAAGAGTCTAAAGATCGAAGAGGATTTACTATTTAATCAGACACTACGGGTCGAGGTCAACTCGGGGTGACTTGGGGAAAGCCAAATACGCTTTGAGAATAGATAGGAGGCATCATAATCTCTGAGGTGTTGCCCATTTAAATTTTGAGCTTAATTGAACCTAACCCGTATCACAGAAGCGATGAAAACCATTTTAAGTTATTTACCTGCTTACAACCTGTTTCTTTATGTCGTAATACAGCTGAACATGGATCTGTGTGACAGTCACGTAATTAGTATGATTCCTGTTCAGATCTTTTCTAAAACATGGTAGTCCCTGTCGAGACTGAAATTTGATCCCGTGTACTTTATTTTTAAAATTTTTTCTACTTATGTAGTTGTATGATTTAATACCTGGTTACTTGGTCTTGATCGTATCATTTAACGCTTTAAAGGATGTTTTAAAACTTAATTGTAAATTGTTCAAATTATAGGGGTTTGTTGTGAAAATTTTCATATCAGCGAAGTAATCTCTGACCCTACATAAAGAAATTCTTGGTCAAAGCTTTTCATTATTTTCAAACCAAGCGAACTTATATCCCAGTAACCCTAAGCAAAGATATCTCGATCAATATGTGTTTTCATTCTCAGTTTCTAATCCGAGTTATAGGTGTGTAGTGTCGATTTAATCGTATAATCACTGTCATTGATGTTAATCAAAGGTCGTATCGACCCGATTCGCGACCCTGTTTTGTTGAAACCTCAATACCCGATTTTCAAACTTGTTATTACGTGGTCGTAATCAACTTAATCGTCTAAATCGTCATAAAATCATGTTTTATGGAGTCCGCAATCTCCAAATTGACCCAATTCACCTCGTTCGAAAGTCTAACTGTTGCCGATTCATATTCCGGCGAAGTTACAGTTTAGGCGAAGTTATCCGTAACTTCGCCTGAGGTTTAACTTCGCCAGATAATTAATTATGTAACAGTATATGAGGCGAAGTTGTCGTTAGGCGAAGTTATCATTAACTTCGCCTGGGCCTTTTTACTTAACCTTTATCAGGCGAAGTTCAAGTTGAGGCGAAGTTGTTCCCAACTTCGCCCCACCTCTAACTTCGCCTATACAGATTAAATCATAACTTCGCTCATGGTGACAGACGAACTTGTGATTTACCTCGAGGTTTCTCTAACTTAGTCTGTTTTGTTGCAGAAATGGCAGCTGTAGCTGGAGCAGGTGGTGCAGGTGGTGATGAAGGTGGAGACAACAACCGACAGTTTTTCCCGGGGCATAACATGGACATCACATTGGACCCGGATGCGAGTGGTGTTGAAGATTTCCGCGAGATCATCACATTTCTACTTCGCTCGCGTATATTCCACGCTATTACCACAACACTGCCTATATCTTTGCCAAACATTGAAGATTTCTGGCAGACAGTGGAATATGACTGTCGAGTCGAGCCCCCGGTTATGCGTGCAACGGTCAATAATCTGATAGTTCAGTTCTCGTCTGAACAGATCAGGGTGGCTTTACAGTTTGGGGATGAAACGCGAGACGATCCTACAGACTTTGTAGCTCCATTTCGAGATGGTGCGTTTCTAAGAATGGGATATTCTGGTCCTTTGGGGGATACTCAGAGATGCAAGGGGTTCTTGCTAGACCAGTGGCGCTTTCTCATGCACGTGATGATCGTGTGTATGTCGGGAAGAAAGGCTGGTACAGATGGGATGGGTGCGACCATGCAGTCGGCGATGACTGCACTGACTTACAATAAGCGTTACAGCTTTAGTCAGATGGTATTTTACGAGATAGATCATCAAAGAAGAGCGGTGGCGCGTGAGAGATTTCTTATGTATCCAAGATTCCTACAAATGATCTTGAATCATGTTGCTCCCACGTTACCTCAGCGCCGCCCAATTAGATACGTGGAAAGTGTAAGTAAAAGGATCTTCGCTCAGTGTAGGTCATCGAGTGCAAGAAGCAAGCCTGAGCTCCGTCCTCGACATACTCCATTATTTGGGTACTTGATCAACCCAGAGTATGTTCCAGCTCGTGGGAACGAGTTTCGGGATCCTCAACCACAACAGGCTGGAGCACCTCAACCACCTGAGGTACAACAAGCTATACATGCTGCTCATGTTGTGTCACAGGAGGAAAATGTAGACCTTGATGAAGCGTTTGGTGGTCAAAGGCTTCTTTGATATGGAACGTGTTGATCCAGAGGAAAATGTGCAAGTCTCGGTTGCACAGGTTTCTAGTGTGGATGTTGCTAGGGCAGCTACGACGGTGGCTGATTCTGGTTCGTCAGATGATGATGTGGCTGAAGCGAGACGAATCTTGGTAACACAAGAACGGATTCATGGGAAGAGGAAGAGAGCCGATGATGACAGTGAGTCAGACTTTGAGGAAGAAGTTCATCAGTTGGTCCGTCGATCGAGAAGGGAACGGACAGGTGCAGGTTCGGGAGCTGGTGAGAGCTCAAGGGTGGTTCGTTTCACTCCACCCGCACTGTCCGGTATGACTATAGTCCCTACATCATTGCCTGTTACAGGGCCAAGCGCCACGGACGTTCCCGTGGTGGCTACCTCATCCTCATTCGGCCAACCACCCACTACATTCCAACTCACGGCTCCGGAGATTGTATCTTTGCCACCTCCAACTCTTACTCCATCGGAGGTCGTCGCAAGATTTATTGAGTCGACGGTTGTAGCTACTGCAGGGTTGTCAGTTACGATACCACCTGTGGTTACGTTTACGCCTACTTCTGAGGTCCCGGTTACATTGGAAATCCCTCCTCAGTACACTCAAGATATATCACATCTGAGGTTTGATTTCGATGCAACCTTATCCGATTCGGAACGAATAGCAGCGCTTGAAAGGGTTGTGGCAGAACAATCAAGGGTAAATCTTATCCAGACCCATGCTATTCAGCGCCTCGTTGCAGAGAATCAGATACAGTCGTCACTGCTGATCGAACATAGAAAAATAATTGATGCTTTGAAACTGTTCTTGGCATCTCAGGGGGAGACGAGCTGTAAGGGTGATGAGCTGAGGACGAAGAAGCGTAATGATAGAGACGATGATCCCAATGCATCGAAAGGTGCAGGTGGAGAGTTGCCAAGAACTGAACAAGCTCTTGGGACTTCCACATCTCAGGGGGAGTCAACGAGTGCAGTTGGCGGTTCGGGTGATGATGTGGTGGTCGTGGATGCTGAGATGATGTTTGATGATGTTATAGGTGATGAGGATGTGTTACCGGTTGATGAGATAGAGAAGATTGGTGCAGAGATTGTTATTGATAATGAGATTGAAGAGGGAGAGATTGTAGAGGAGAACATTGAGCATGAGATTCCGGAAGTTGATAAGGCAGATATGAGTCAAGATATGGGAAGCGATGAGACGGAATGGGAAGAGCAGCCAAGATGGAAAGAAGGCTATGCTCAGTGGTTCGTAAAAACGAAGAAACCGGCGGTCCCTACTATGTTCAAGAAAAGTTACAACATTAGAGGTTATGCTGAACCGAAAAAGGGGATTATATGCTGGTTATATGATGAGCAGTTGAGGCTCTTTGTGATTAAAAGGTATGATGGGGTTCAGTACTTCAAGAGGCTGTTGAGATCGTTGAATACATTGCCTGAGTGTGAAGTGAAGGACTTAGCCAGATTGGGGTTAATAAACAGAAGTGATGATAATATGGCTAGGGTCATTGGGAAGATAGTATGGAAGGAAAGTATAAAGGAGAAGAAGTTCGAGCTGTTGAAACCACAGAAAGGAAAGCTTGTTGAAGATAAAGACAGAGGAATGAGAGCAGATGGCAAGCCTTGGATGATCATGAAGTATAAGCCGATCCGGTGTCTAAAAGAAGTACCGATGAAACAAATGCCCAAGTATTTGCTCAAGGATTTGAAGTGGTGGTACGTTGATTGTGAAACAGCTGAAGCAGTAATGGAGGATGAAGATGAACAAGAGCTGCTGAGAGTGTATGATCCGATGCACTTGGTGAATTTGTCTCAAGCTGATCTGCAGGTGCTGAACGAGAAAAAGATATTTTATATTCCTGCTTGGAAAGAAGAAGCGAAGAAATATCAAAGAGTTGTATCAGTTTGTGTACGAGAAGGAGTTCATGCTTGAAGATTACAAGACACGTGCTTGAAGATTGAGATATGAAGCTACTGCCAAGGGGGAGTCTGTTGGTACATGATGTCAGTAGTTCAGTATATAGTGTCTGTAATCGAGTTAGTTGGATTTGTGTTTTGGATGTAAGCGAAGTTCTCACAAGTTCGCTGATATAGGCGAACTTGTGGAACAAGCGAAGTTAGGGACAACTTCGCCTAAACATGCTAGGCGAAGTTGTCGTGCTTTATAAGCTGCTAGGTTACGGCTGAGTTAAATTAGAGAAGTTTAGATTCGAGTTGTAACGAGTTTACGAGTTGTGTAATCAGTGATTTGATATCACGTGTTTCCAGTTGCAATACAACGTGTCTTTGTTTATTGTAACGTGTGTTTGATCGTGTTAACGAGCATCGTCTTCTACGCTCGTAACGTCTTACGTAGGGATTCCGCACCTACGTAGAACGAGATATTCCGTGTAGATCCGGCTGGGAACCTACAAGTTTCTTTTGAGATGGCAGGTCCTTGGGTAGGAGACTTGCTGGAAGAAGCAACACTGGGTTGGGTTGAGACTGTGGAGATGGCTGTGGGAAGAATATGGAAGCAGGCGGCTGTGGCTGAGATGTAGGTGGAGTGAATTGGCCTTGAGTTGATCTAAACATGGAAAAACTTCCATTTAGCTTATGCGGCTGCGAGTACACACCCTGAGAGGACTTGAACATTGAGAAGTTGTCTTGTGATATGAGTGCATTGTTTGATGACGCGGCGTATCCAGCAGCAGTATAAGAATTTGCATGGTTGATTGCTCGCTGCTTGTCATCCATATCACATGACTTGATGATAGCGATCACCTCAGATAGGGTTAGTCTTGAAAGATCCTTTGTCTTCTTGATAACAACAACGTTCATATCCGATCCTTATGGCAGAGAGTTGGCCAACTTGTTGTTGGTTTCAATGAGAGTTAAGTGTATGTTGGCTGATCTCATCTCGGTCACAAGTGTAACGAATCTTTGCAGCTGACTTTCCAAGGACTCACTCAGAACATGATTAAACATATTGAACTTTTGGCGCAGAAAGTCCTAACGACTGCGCTTCATGTCTTCATTTCCCTCATAGACCTCTATCAGTGCCTCCCATAGGGCCTTTGCTGATTGCAACTCGCGAAAACCTTGAGCAATCTCAAGTGACAGGGCCATTGTAAGAGTGGCAAGTGCCTTCTCATATTCTTCTACCTTATCATAGTCAGCATCAACATACATTTCGATAGGCTTGACAGCAATCTCTCCTTTAGCTGTCTCATATGTTATCGGTTGAGGACCTCTAACTATGCTCCTCCACATCTTAACGTCTTTATCTTGACATACTTCTCGAATCTGAACTTCCATTCATAGAAGTCTTCATGCTTCAGCAGACGGGGCACACGTGTAGCTGTACCCATGATGGAGTCTAGCTCCTGGTGAAGTGCTTAGTTAATGGATGCATTGATGGATTGATCCATGATGATAATAGACCCAAAACAAATCCAAATTCTTCAAATAGAGAACTCAAGACTGACCCGAGAACCAGATACTTGACCCAAGAACTACTAAGTCAAACAGAGAACCAGAGAGCCAGAGAACAATCCCGAGAACCCTGAAACTTGACCGAAAGCAAGCAAAACAAGCCTAGAACGCTGTAATTCGCCCAAGAACACAGAATACTTCCCGAGAATACTGAAATCCACCAGAGAACACCAAAACTTTCCCGAGAACCTTCAAACCATGGCCGAGAACTTTGGTTTTGACCAAGAAATATCAAATCTGCCCGAGAACGACGAATTTAACCCAAGAACTATAAGTTTAGCCAGAGAACTTGAGAATGCCCCTGAAAACCTTGAAATCTTCCAAAAAACTTCAAACTTTAACCCGAGAACTAAGAATAGACAAGGATATGGTAAATCTTGAATAATTAACTAAATCCCGAGAAAACTGGGATTCAAATTAAATTCAAGATATATACCAAATTCTATTCTGAATTCAGCCTTCCTCACCCAAAGAACACGAAGAAAAACCTTCTTCAATCTCCAAAAATCTTCAACACAACAGGCCTTCTTAGATTAACAACAGAATCCTTGATATCACCAATAACCGAGCCTAAAATAGGTCTATAGGCTCTGATACCAATTGTAAATCCCGAGAACGGATCTTTCAATGTGATATCAATATACTCGATGATTAGGCGGAAACTAATCACCAAGCTGATTCTATGAGGCAATAAAGCACACAAGCAAAACACACGTATATTATACGTCGGGTGCTTAAGCCCTTAAGTTACACGGTTGAATAATCAAAATGAACGAACCACCTTGACCTAAACTACATACATCATATATATAGTTATACCAACCTAGGCCCAAAACAACAAAAGCCCACCGAAATCAACAGATCTCGGTTTACATAATACAGCCCAAACTAAGCCCAAAATACAAGCATAAACCGCAAGTCATTTCTCAACATAGGCCAAGAAAAATTGATTTCAAATCTCTAATATTTCTACACATAAATGCAGATACATATAATGAATCAACAGATACAGATTATAGTGAATGAAGAAGCAAACAATACCATGATAGATCCTCGCTTCGAACCAGAACAGGTAATTACTCTCTTTGTTGCTTTTATAACTTTTCAAGTAATGTAGTTATCATAGTTGCATGCAGCGAGCCTGTTTAGTTTTTGCTAGTTATAAAAGCTGGTTATAGTGTAATTACATAGAGGTAATTACTCTCTTCGAACCAAAACAGGTAATTACTCTCTTTGTCTATTTATGGCTTTTGTAATATGTTCTTAGGCAGTAGTGTAATTATTTTAATGACTAGAGTAATCATTATAATTGTAGTAGTTGTTTCATGTACAGACAGTACAGTGTATTTAGTATGTACAAACTAAGTAGCACGGGAACGGGTACGGGACTAGGATACGGGGACGTTACGGGTACGGGGTACGGCAAAAATCAAAAATCCAAGATACGGGTACGACAAGGGTACGGCAAATAAAAAATATAAAGCAATACAAATATATTAAACAAAGTCCAAAATAGATGTATATATAAATATAAAGTGCAAACTCCAAAAAAAACTACATCAACCATAAGTAATTAATTAGCATTTATCAAATAATCAATTCGTTTTCAACCTTCGATTCATCTAGCGAAAGATCGGCAACCTTCAAAAACCCAGCATCTTCCGTTGATAAACAAAGAATTGCTTGAGAATTGATACATTGATAGTGAGAATTGAGAAGATTACGGAATATAATGGAGTTGGACTGATCGTGATTGCTAAACAAAGAGATAATAATAATAATAATAATAATAATAATAATAACAATAATAATAATAATAATAATAATAATAATAATTTACAAAACTATTTTTGGAATTTGAAATATTAATAAAAACCCTAAATTTTTTAGGATACGTTTCTGAAACACACAGTTCGCCGTCCCTGTTTTTCCGAAGCGGCCGTGAAACGTCCCGGCGACGTTTCTCCGGCGTACCCGTCCCCCGCCGTCCCCGGGACGGGGACTCAATTAAGTTGCCGTTTCTGTGCATCATAGTGTATAAATAGAGTAATTATTAATATGATTCTAATTAGCTATTTTTTATGTCTAATTTGTCTATTTATGGCTTTTGTAATATGTTCTTAGGCTGTAGTGTAATTACTTTCACGACTATAGTAATTATCATAGTTGTAGTAGTTGTTTCGTATATAGTGTATTTAGTATGTATAAGTAGAGTAATTATTAATATGTTTTTCATTAGTTTTTTTTTTTGTGTGTAATTTGTCTTTTTATGGCTTTTGTGATATGTCCTTAGGCTGTAGTGTAATTATTTCACGACTAGAGTAATTATCGTAGTTGTAGTAGTTGTTTCGTATATAGTGTATTACTATGTACATGTAGAGTAATTATTAATAAGTTTCTAATTAGTTGTTTGTAATGTTAATTAAATAGTGAAAACGAGGAAGTGTGAAAGAATTTATGTGAAATGGCTTGTAGATATTCCAATGATGCATCATCACCTATTGTTTTAGGTGATGACGAAGAAGAAGCCGCGGATGCAAAAATTAGAGTACCAAAAAAGGCTACTGATAAAGAAAAGGAGGTTAAGAAGGATGTGGTGATAAAGAAACAGAAGCAAAAGAAGGATATGATGAAGAAGGATATAGGGAAGAAGCAAAAAAAGGTTATGGTGAAGAAGGATGTGGGGAAGAAACGGAAGCGGTTGGTTGAATCATATGATGATTTTGAATCACCTAACAAACGGTCTAAGAGACGGATTCCAGAGCCAATCCCTAGGACGCCATTTATGGATTTTGAAAATAAGAGAATGAAGTTACATTGCAACCCTGGCAAGTTTATTGATGTAATAAAATCATTATCTGAATAACGAAGGAAATGGAATTTGATATTATATTATCCATCAACGAAGTTGCTACACCTACACGTTTAGCATACTGGCTACTCGTGAATTATGATGTAGACAGAAATGAGCTCAATATTGGAAATCATATAATCAAAATAACACATTTACTTGTAAAGGAATGCATGTGTATTTCAATGGGTTCTTTAACAGTTTTTGAAAAAAAAGTAAACCAAGAAAAGGTGCTGATGATAAAACGGATGAGTTCAGGAAACCAATTTGAAGAATTGTTTGGAAAAGATACTGGAGAGGCAAGAAAAGTTTGCATGAATTTGACGGCTTGTATGAATTTGAAGAAGACTGTTTATAAGATGGCACATGATTGCTGACTTATAAAATTGTTTGTCAAATAAAACGGATGAGTTCAGAAACCAGCTTGTATGAACTTGACATTGTTTTGAAGCATATAATGCTTTTATTACACTATAATTTGAAGCATGTAAAATTACTCTAGTTGTATGCTTTTATTACTCTAGTTATAAGATGGCACATGATTGCTGACTTATAAAATTGTTTGTCCAATTATCATATTATGTTGTAACAATAATCGTATATGTTAAAAAGTTTATCTAGTCATCATAACAATTACTCTAGTTATCAAAAGAAAGTTATATTGCAAGCAATTACCATGTTAGAAAAAAAAACCTATAATTGGACTAGTTTTTTTTTCATTATTTCATGTATTCGTCATACCTTTTATTACACTTTTTAAAATCTAATAAACAATATAGTATGTATCTAGTATAAAACTATGACCCAAGCAGCAGTTTATCGCATGTTCGAATATCATAACCTCCCTCAAAGCTCTTTGATCGTTTCCTAGCACGACTCGATTGGCTGCTATTTCTTTTAATGATTTAATTCTTGGCGAATTGGAAATAAATAATCCCAACTTTTGTGTATTGTTCGATAATAATCCTAACTTTAAAAATCACTACCAGCGGTCCCAACTTTCAACTATTTTTGTCTCAATGGTCCTCCGTTAAAAAAAAACTTAATGCCGTTATGTTTTTTCCCAAGTTTCAAACCGATGTTTTAGGGCTTTTGATCGGAAAAACGATACGATTTGACTGATATAAAACTTATCTTGAAACTGCTATCCATGCGACGAAACAATGTTTCAATTCGGATGTTTAAATTTTCAATTAACAAAAATCAAGTCATTTGAATCACAGTTTCGTGATAAGTTTTATATCGATCGAATCATACCGTTCTTCTGATCAAAAGACCAAAAACGTCAGTTTGAAACTTGGGAAAAAACATAACAACGCTAAGTTTCTTTAACGAAGGACCATTGAGACAAAAATAGTTGGAAGTTGGGACTGCTGGCAGTGATTTTTAAAGTTGGGGCCAACACACAAAAGTTGGGATTATTTATTTCCAATTTTCTTTAATTCTTTTGTGAGAACCGCACCCTTTATTTCTAATACCAGTTGGAATTCGAATAGTAGACGTTGACGGTTGATAATATCCAAGAAGAGAAGCCAACACATCATTTTTCTTCAAAATCGGTTTAGCTTGAGAACCATCTTCTGCCTTTTCCCACATGCCATTAATTTGATCTCTAACTTTACTTAATGCTTCTATGTCCATGAATAACATATTATATATATTTTCAATTCCAAACATTATTTCACAAACAATCTCATTAGCCTTATCAATGTTGCCATTAGCAACATCTTTGCCAAAGATCTAACACTTGCTTTTATTTGAAACTGCATCCCTCATCCAACGCCTCAAAATATACTTCTTTGGAATCTCATCAATCTAAAAAACTCTAAACGCAACCAAAACATGTCGACACAACAAACCATATTGTTTAAACCTTTTGCTGCTACATGAAGCAGAAAAATCATTATCATCAGCAATGACGTGAAATAATAAACAGTTAGTTAAAAAAAAGCTTAAATAGCATAATTACTCTACTTTTAGAAATAATTACTCTACATGCAAATCTATGGTTTTATTTCAAAAATCTGTACACTACAAAAATGGAACAATCATGCTTTCAAACGGTTTTAATGAAGAAGATACAGCATGCTTGAACTCTCTTTCAACAGTTATATCTTATGTTATGTTATCTACATTAAGATCAATTAAGCATACTAGAAGAAGTGCCCGCGCTTTGCGGCGGGAACAAAAGATGGATTCAGTCAATAGGGGGTTGGTGTCGTTAAGGTACCCGCATTTTAGTGTAGCCAAATTTATGGTTGGTATAGTTAACTTTTGGTTCTAAGAATTTAAATCAGCAGGATTTAGTCGCTATCAAGTTGACGGTTTCGATATGTATGTATTTGAATTTTTTTATAAACAATAAATCAAATTCTTAGAATGGTAAAAAAAATAACTTAAATATAGCGAACGCCTATGGTAATGTTTGGGGTTTTTTTATGAGTTGTAAAAACAATGTAGCAAGTTATAAAGTAAGTTAACAATAAATTAGCTATATGTTTCAAGTTCAACTCATGTTTCGTTAGCTTATCAACTGTTTTGTATCAAGTGAAGATAATTTTACAACACGTATCATACTATCGATGATAAAAAACGAAGCGGTGCCGCAATCCTTTATCCTAAAAATATAAAATTACTTTGGTGGCCAACTATATTAAAGCAAACAATTCAAAAGTTAAAAAAAATACATAAGAGAAGTTCTTGTAAAATTGTAAAAGTACCTAATGGCCAATAACAAAATACGACTCTTGAAGAGCAAAATTTCTTTAAAAATTTTGCCTATATGGGTCAGGCTGCTGTTATAGAAGGAAGATTCGGCTAAAAAAAAACATGTATATATCATCATTCTGAAACAATAGCAATAATAATTATAAGCACACGGTTAAAATATGCAAGCAGGTCGAGTATAGGTCAATAAGGTTATCTGTTGGTTGATATGAAACATAAACCGAATCCACCCGATCATCAAAAGGCTATGTTTTCATTAAAAATTAAAGGTTATCTATCGTTCTTTTGATTGGTTTCCGTTAGAACTATACCTTTGACTAAGAAAATGGAAAAGAGATTATGTCTTGTGAAAAACCGACAAATTCACATTTTGAGATGATGGTGTTTTAGTTTTTGTTTAACTCAGAAAGACCTAATTGCCCCTGATCTAGCATGAGATTCCTAAAGTTACTAAAAGTCAGCATTTTTAATATTTGTAAAAAGTCAACTGATATTTACTTTTGGAAGGAAATGGCCAAATGCCCAAACCGCCCACCTTGGACCACTTATACAGAAGTGTTTGATATGGGCCATATAAACAAACATGTCATAGTAAGAACGTCGAGTTCGTTTGATGAAGTACTCAAAAACATGCTGCAACCAGCATCAAATTATAAGAACAAGTTGAAATATTTCAAGAAACTTTAATAGGTAAAACTGGCGCAATTGACCAGTTACCTGTTTCACCATAAACAAACATAAGCATGCACGTACCTAAACACCATCGATCCAGTCCATATGTATATTAAAAAAGTCGAGTTTTAGCGTAGTCGAGTTCATGGTCAGCTCGGCTCGTTTACGACCTTAAAGATCATACTTAGGCCAAAGTCAGCAAGTTTGACATTGCACTTGGCATCCAGCAGATTCTCGGGTTTTAAATCTCTATTAGCCACCATGTTCCTATGGCAATACTCCACACCAGATACTATCTGTAGGGACCACTTTAATAATTGTTTAAAAAAATAAGAAAAATAGCATATGATAAAAGACATTAGAAATCCAATAAACCACCTGCTGAAAGAACTTACGGGACTCGTCTTCTTGCAACCGGGCTTTCTCAATAATGTAATCAAAAAACTCACCAGATTTCACGTATTCCATCACAAGATAAATATGTGATGTGGTCTCTATAACCTCACACAGCCGACTTCACGTATTTCGTCACAAGATAAATATGTGATGCAGTCTCTATAACCTCATAAAGCCGAATAGTATGTGGATGCATAAACAATCTTAATATCTTTCTCTCTCTTCTAACTGCAAAAGATCGTTAAATTTTTCATTTTTATAAGGTCAACGGTGCGCAAGAAACCGAAAAAACCAATCCAAAACCGAAAAAAATGAACCAAAACAAAAACCGGCGGTTTTGGTTTTATTTTAGGTAATTTGTAAGAATTTAATAAAAGATACCTCCACATGGCAATTCAAGAGCTGCTATTAGATACTTCTACATCCAGAACTTGTGTTGCCATTAGCCCCCTGTTTCGACTGCAGAACAAAACGAAAACTGGTCAAACGAACATGTAGAAAGTAAGTGGTCTGATCACATAAATTGAAATGATATTAATGAAGGATTTGGTCCATTTACCATGCAACACCTTAGAAACCGAGGGTGATCATGAAACACCTTAATGTTCGGGCTGCAAAAATATTACAATTTAAAAATTACTAAGAAAATATAGAACTGCAATCATATATAAACTCTCAAAATGATTTTTATACCGTATAAGGAAAGCATATATAGCAATCTGTGTAAGTTGTCTTCAATTTTTTAAAACATGTGAACATACACGGTGATTTTGTACGTAACATCTATCTTACACTGTGAGTCAAAGGCAACATCAGCAAGTCAAAATAAATGTTATTATAATAAGTAAACACTAATAGACGCAAATAGACGGTAACAATCACTGTCTATCCCAGCAGCAAGTAAAGGCTAATAGACGCAAACAATCCAGTTCTAACCCGAACACGTTTTGGCCGGTGGGGTTGAGTTCATAACCAGGTACGGTATACGTGGTATTCCAGTAACAGATTCAGGTTTTGTAGGCCGTTACAGATCCGTACCTGATTTTTTGGTGCGCCTCTAGTGTGAG
Organism: Bidens hawaiensis; assembly: GCF_021521415.1. Classification (NCBI taxonomy): domain Eukaryota; kingdom Viridiplantae; phylum Streptophyta; class Magnoliopsida; order Asterales; family Asteraceae; genus Bidens; species Bidens hawaiensis. Next base: position 73,974 of record NW_027499775.1, on the reverse strand, counting down.
TAGCAGCAGTTTTGTCATCTTCAAAGAACTACCTGCATGTTGAAAGTTATGCATCTAAATTGAATTGAGTTGTTTTCTTATATATATTTAGTTACGTAGCCATAGCTGCTAGGCAGCCCTCCTAACGTTAAACACTATTTCTACGCGCACAAAAAAATGATATATGCACATTAGACAATTTTTAATCCAACGACCCAAATAAAAGTAAACAAATTTTTATGCAATAAAAGTATGAGCAAAGTTGACTTGTTTTTTGAGAAATTTGAAAACTTCACTCTATACTCTATAGCAAGCAAAATTAAGATAAATTATGCTTACCAAGAATCTTAATTCATGAAGAACAAACATCCACAGCAGGTCATCGTTGAAATTCATCTCAGTAGACAAAATAGGCAAAGAATTCCTTGTAAACCACTTGAAAACACATAAATAACATAATTATATAACTAAATGGTCAAAGTCAAACATTGGCTGAAATTACCGGAAGGGTTAGTGCATGGAAACGATGAAATAAAATAAGCGACTCACTGATCTTCGTGTCCTGCTATTGGAATCAAGAACAGAAACCAGAAAAGATAATTAATTACAAAAAAAGGACTGAATATGGGTGTTAGGACGTTACATAGGATCACAAACCTGGACCGATTGGAGGGATGATACGATCACCTGGAGTTGAGGATGTCGGCCGGCAAGTAATCCAGTGAGCCAGAGAGAGAATTGGGAACAGATGATTGAGAAGATGATTTGGGATTTCAGTTGAAACCAAAGGTGTTAAAGAAACAATTGAGGGAGCAATTAAAATAATAAAATGAGGAATTAAATCGCCAGAGGAATACATGTAACGGAAGGATTGAAGGGAGAAGTCGCCGGCGGCAAGAGGGATATAACGGCGTCTTCCTATTAATGTTTAACAGCGTCTTGTTACTTAAAAAAAACAATTTTCAGTATCTAAAATCTTTTATATGTAATATACATAGATAGTTATGTACATACAATGAAGCTCAAACACATAAATAGTTTACATATGATTAAATAATTACTTTAGTTAGGAGTAAACAATTACACTAGTTATATAAAGTAAAAATATCTATAAATAAGGTTAAACATATAATTATATACATTACAATTTTGGGAGTTCTTAGGCTTCTAAAGTTGTATCTCATGCTTTAGGGGTTGTACATATTATATATATTACAATTTTGGGAGTTCTTAGGCTTTTAAAGTTGTACCTCATGCTTTAGGGGTTGTACATATTGTTTAATGTTTACGTCTAAATTTAACGAGTTAACACGTTACAACGCATGTGTGTAGTTGAATGATTTTGTCTATTTTCCCCGTTTAACGGCCTTATCGCAACATGTAGATGTTAAGTTGAGTTAGTTATTTTTTTCTATATTTTATGTCGCGGTCTAATTTCTATGTGTTAACATGATGCAACAAGTGTGTGTGGTTCAACGTTTTTACGTCTATTTGTTTAGTTTTCTTAATGGTTGATGTTGGTTACTAGCTACGGGAGAGGGGATGACGAACAAAGGCAGTGGTGTTAACTTCATGCTTCGAGTGGAGTGGATAAGTAAATACACTGTTTTACACCTCCGCCGCAACGTGGGGCTATGTTAATACTAGTTGCACTATATGTAATGAAGCTCAAACACATAATTAGTCTACATATGATTAAATAATTGCTCTATTTAGGATTAAACAATTACTCTACTTGTGAAAATAATTACTCTACTTATGCAAATAACTATTCTACTTATGATCTAATAATTACTCTACTTTAAAAATGATTACATTGGTTATACAAAGTAAAAATTGGGACATAAGTGATAAAACAACAAATACGCTAAGTATTGATGTAACTACTCTAGTTATTTTAAACTATATAGCTTAACGAATGCAATTTTTAGATAAATTCAAAAACTAGGTGAAAACCTAACTGAATAAATCAATGAATCAGGTATTTCGACAAATCAATAAACTAGTTACACAATTAAACGAAGCTAATTGAAACCGAATGAAGAACTACATACCTTCAATTTTAGTTTCTATGTCTTCAGCCATGGAAGAAGTCGATTAATCGAATACACGATAAGATTTGAGAAATTAAGAACACTTGATGTAGATATATCGATAAACAATAACTCGTAATGGCATTGTAATCTGTATTTGAATTGATAGAGATTATGTAACTAACAGATGATAAGTGTTGGAGAAATTGTTTGTGTTTAATTAATTACAAAATTGCCACCGCCTAATTCTTTGATTTGTACGTTTAGTACGGTTTTCCTATTTGTATTTGATACATCTCCTATAAATATATATATATATATATATATTCGGAATTTATGGTTGTGTAAGCTGTATATATATATATATTCTCATTATGTTGTATATTATGGATTTTTCGCATGGTACGTTCATATCCAAATTAGAAACATACCGTTTTTTGTAGGGGGTTTTGTGAAAGTGTAGTTACATATTGAATTCAAATTTGTATGTTTGGTCGGAATAAATGTTTATCTAGTTGTGTATTGTGTGATATGTAGGAATTATTATTTACAGTGTAAGGTGGTATTTTGAATTGTGTATTGTGTAGGTACATATATTATACCATGTAGGGATTAGTTCAATGTTAAGGTATTTTTAGTTCATTTGATTTTCACCAACAAGCAACTAATATTACATGTGAGAATAATTGTGCTTACTATGTAGAGTATGTAGGATAAAATATTTATATGTTGGGTGTGTAGAATAATTTTGTTTACTATGTAGGGTATGTAGGAATAAATCTTTACTGTGTAGGGTGTGTTGGGTGTCTAAATTCATATATGTACTGTGTATATAGTATTTCAAATTGTATATGTGTAAATTATATCGTGTGTATGTTCATATATGTACTGTGTATGTGGTATTATGAATTGCATATGTGTAAATTTTATCATGTGTAGGTTCATCTATATACTATGTTGGTGGTATTTCGAATTGTGTATGTTTAAATTTTATCATATGTAGGAGCATTTAATTATAATGTAGGTTCACATATATACCATGTAGGTGTTATTTCGAATTGTGTATGTTTAAATTTTATCGTGTGTAATGTCTAGTTAATAAGGCAGTTGTAGAGTATTTCAAGATTTTAAGTCATATATGTAATCTAGGTTTTGTTGATCGTATGTGCATGTATATGAATATGTTATATTATGTAATATGATATAATTATATATGATATGTATTGATCTTAATTAGTTTTATGGGATTATGAGCAGGGACGATGTATATGTTGTTGAATGGTTAATAATGTCGTATAATAACATAACAAATTGTATTTACAAAAAAAACATTAAAAAAAATGAAGCTTCCAAATACTAATATTTACCATATATAAGAACATGAAAGATTACTAATAGACCCTTATACATAATGTAAAATTAAAATAAAAAGATAAATTATGATTGGTTATAATCACTTCTCGTACTAAAAAAACTTCTGAAATAAGCCTAATCATATATAAATATATATAGGGTGAGGTTAAAATAAAAACCCACTTGAGTTGTGAAAAAACTATAAAAACTCATTCTTAATCACATGGTTTTTAATTATAGTTTAAATCTTGTGCTCCATAATTAAAGAGAATAAAAAATGTAAATATAAATATAATTTTTTTTCTCTCCTAAAAACATATATAAAAATTAGTTAAAAAATGTTAAAAAATAGCAAAATAATTTTTTTTAGTTATCGATGTTTTGTATTAAATGATACAACATATATTACGTGTGTAAAAGAAAAAAAAACGATGTTACATAAGGTTTTCACAACTCAAGTGGGTTTTCATTCCATACTTTCCATATATATATATATGTATGTATGTATATATATATCTAGGGTTAAGTTAGAATAAAACTCACTTGATTTGTGAAAACTCTAGAAACCCATTCTCAACCACATGTTTTTAATTAAAGATTAAATTTTGTGATCCACAATTAAAGTTAATAAAAAATGTTAAAGTTAATTTACACTTTCTCTCTCATGAAAACATAAATAAAAATTAGTAAAAAAAAATAGCAAAATATTTTTTTTATGTTTTCGATGTTTTGTATTAAATGTAACAACATATATTACAATGTTTATATATATATATATATATATCAACATGATATACAGGTGTATAAACCTAAGTATATATTCAACGTATTGAATATTGATAATTAAGATTAATTAATAACCAGTAATTTATGTAGATTTTAGTTTTTATAGCCCTTCAACATAGATAAACCGAGATTAAATAATATTACATGCATTATATTGCACACCGTCGTCTTAAAGAGGAAAATATTGCATGCTTTGATCGCTAGGTCGAAAAACCACTCGAAGGTTCTTATGTTCATTCAACAAGCTCGACCTTGGGACGGAAAAAAGAAAATTCGAATAACGAATTAAACGAGTTCTTGATCACCGGTTTTGTCTATCTTCTCTATCACCGACTCACAGTTTCTCTAAAAAATAGATTCTTCCTAACCGATCATGTCTATCTTGAAAAACAAAATAGAAATTTGAGTGGCAAAATAAAAGAATTAATTCAACTTCGAATTAATTGTGTAAATAGGGGCTTCTTGTCTCTAACTCCAACCAACAAAAGAAGTCAAAAAATCACGATGGCTCCTTTAAACAGAAATAAGAACTGGTATTTTTGTAGTTTGAGCTCTGATACCAACTGAAATTTGCGTACAAAGAAATTGAAAAACTTAAAAAAATAGTTTAGATCGTAAGCTCGATCTCTATAATTTAATTAAACTCAAAAATTACAATTCATAATGATAACACACAAGCTCGGATATATATACTAATGTTTACTTGAAAACTAATCATATTGAGATACTAATTAGTAAAAACAAAACTAAATAATTAATTAATGAATAAATAAATTCTTTCTTGTCTAAGTAATTAGCTCGACTTATTCCCCTAGTAATTTATTTCATTAATTCCATGTAAATCAAGTTATTGGGTGATTAACTTGATAAACAAAACACCAACCCATCATTGGCTCGAAGAGTCGGCCCAACCTGCATCATTGACTTAGAACAAGAATTAAGTACAACAATATTTGTGTCCTTGAAGGTTACATTGCCAAAAATATTCCATCCATTTTTATGTACGGGGGACTACTAATTGGAGGTAACATGAACATAGTTGAAAAACTGGACACCGGTTGTTAATAAAATGGGTGGAATGCTTCCTTTTGGAAGTCAAATACATTGTCTTTGTGGCTATTAAACCTTGATTAAGGTTCTGCTTTGCAACCTTTTACTCCATTACTTATCCTTCTTTAAAGCACCTTTTAAGGAAATCAATTCGTTGAAGGTTCTTATGTGGGAGCTTCAAGAGAAGACACAAAATCTATAGGATCACTTTGGACAGGTTATTAGAGGCTAACGTGGGTTTCGCATTGCAAGCATTAGAGCAGAGAATCTGGCATTACTATCTAAGTGTATTCGAAGGTTTAAGGAGCAACTAGTTAGTTTGTGGGTCAAGAAGATTAAGGCAATTCACACAACATGCCAGAAACTGGAGAAACCCAATCAAGCTGCACTTGATATAGATCACACCAGCTTGATGAAATGAAATATTAGAAGTGGCAAACAAACATCCATCTGGGTAGATTACTTCTAAGACGTGCCCCCCCCCCCCCCTTTAATGAGGTATAACATCCTTATCCTTATTGAGGTTGATAAGGGACATTGTGTGGCAGATTGTTGGTTAATCATCGATCTTGTTGAAGTTTCGTTCAAGATTCCGTTAGTTTACTAAAGAATAGTTTAACTTTGTTAGAAAGTTCTGTTAGTATAGTTAGGATGCAAAGTGTAATTAGTAGATAGTTTGTGTATGTTACTGTAATTAGTAAGAATACAAATGAAATGTTGTGTCATATGTGCGAACCATCGTGACGGTCAGAATGTAACCGCCGGTGGGTATAAATAAATTCCTACAGACACCACCATTGTAATCATCCGTTTCATTAAAAAAAATCAATAATACAATTTCGTTCTCGTTTAATTGTTGTTATTTACGCATTGTCGTGTTTATAATTGATCTTGAGGCCTTTAATTGGTATCAGAGCGAGGCTCTAATAACCCCAAATTTGAAATCCTAACCCCAAGTAGATAGTTCGTGTATGTTATTGTAATTAGTAAGAATACAAACGATATATTGCGTCATATGTGCGAACCATCGTGACGGTCAGAATGTAACCGTTGGTGGGCATAAATAAATTCCTACAGACACCACCATTGTAATCATCTGTTTCAATAAAAAAATCAATAATACAATTTCGTTCTCGTTTAATTGTTGTTATTCACGCATTATCGTGTTTATAATTGATCTTGAGGACTTTAACTGGTATCAGAGCAAGGCTCTAAAAACCACAAATTTGAAACCCTAATCCGTGTTAAAAATCAAGAACATTGCAAATTCATAGAACAAGAAACGACCAAACCTGCAGATTATAATTCGTAGACGGATAAGAAGGGTCGATTAAAAGGCCTAATCGATTGGCGAACTTCCAATCAAAAGAAGAATCTGATTAAATTGAGAACCACCGGCGTGGGTAGTGTTAGTCAGAAAAGAAACAACAGGAAAATTGAGTTTTGATTTTGTGAATATAGTCACTAAAGTCAAAAGGTATTATAAAAGGGAAACAAAATTGGAGAAATGCTTTAAGTTAGAAACGTAATAAAAAAGGAAAAGCCAGAATGGGGATTTGAAATCCAGATCATAAATTCCCTCTTCTAGAAGAATTATTAGAAAAATATATTCTAGCCTTAATATACAAAATAAAACACTTGAATAAAATAATCGAACCTGTGTGATTTGAATAGCAAGCTCCAAACCTTCATGATTCATAGAGAAAGAGTAATACCTGTGTGGCAAATTAAGTCCTGTGTGGCAATAAGACCTGTGTGGCAAACAAAGACTGGTGTGATAATTAAGACCCATGTGGCAAATAAATCCTGTGTGATAAAAAGAAAAAACCTGTGTGGTTCAATCAAGTAAGAAGTAATAAAATATGTCTGGAAAAGAAGATTCGTCAAGTGGATCAGGAAAACTTCATGAGCAAGGGAATATATCTCTTCAATGTCCAAAATCCACTGAGTCAAACTATACGACATGGGCATTGTTGATGGAGACAATCTTAAAGGCTTATGGTCTTTGTGAAGCGGTAAGCTCAGAAGAAGTTGATGAGAAGAAGTCATATACAACCAACGCAACGATCCTACAAACGTTGCCAGAAGTTCTTTTTATGCAAGTGGCACAATACTCGACAGCAAAAGAAGTGTGGGACGCGATAAAAGTTCGACACTTAGCAGCAGATCTAGTTCAGAAGGCACGTCTACAAACATTAAGGAGCGAGTTAGATACGTTAAAGATGAAAGAAAATGAAACCGTAAGTGATTTCTCTGAAAAATTGGGAAGCATAAAAGCCAAATTTAAAAGTTTTGGTTCTAATCTCAAGGATAAGATACTTGTAAGGAAATTGCTCAATTAAGTTCCAAAGAAGTTTCTACCAATTGTGGCATCTGCCGAGCAATATCCGAAAATTGACAAAATGCCATTTGAAGAAACGGTAGGAAGAATAACAGCTTTTGAAGAACGCATTAAAAGTAAAGAGAACCAGAAGATGATAACGAAAGAAAGCTCCTGATAGCTAGTAATCATGCTAAGAATTGGCGTCGTGGAAGAGGTCATGGTAATAAAAGCCAAGACCTAAGGAAGAGAACCTTTCAAAAAAGAAAGAGGGCGTGGAAATACGAGTCGAGGAAGCAAAGACAAAAGTGATCTCAGGTGGTATGAATGTAATGAATATGGTCACTTTGTATATGAATGCCCAAAATGGAAAACCAAAGAAAATGAGAAAGATCCGGAGGTTCATCTTATACGTAGTTTAACTACACTACTATGAAGACAAGGCAAGCTGTATTGAAGATCGAGATTAGGGGGGTGATTGTTGATTAATCATCGATCTCGTTAAAGTTTCATTAAATATTTCGTTACTTTATTAAAGAATAGTTTAACTTTGTTAGAAAGTTCTGCTAGTATAGTTAGGGTGCAAAGTGTAATTAGTAGATAGTTTGTGTATGTTACTGTAATTAGTAAGGATACAAACGAAACATTGCTTCGTATGTGCGAACCATCGTGACTGTCAAAATGTAACCATCGGTGGATATAATACCTCCGGACACCACCATTGTTATCATCTATTTCAATAAAAAATCAAATACAATTTTGTTCTTGTTTAATTGTTGTTATTTACGCATTATCGTGTTTTTAATCGATCTTGAGGCCTTTACAAATAGATTACAAATGCGATAAGATAGAACTATTTGCAATTCGCATTGGAAGATCTTGCCGACTTCATCGCATGATAGGGGAAATGTTAAATCTTGAATAGTTGATCTCGTAATAGAAGCTTGTGGTTGGCAAGGATAAACGTCATTGGAAAGGAGATGAATTAGGTCTCTTCTATGTACACTTGCGCCGTGTTATCATTGTGAAGAAAGTTTTCAAGCAAAAATATTACACATATGAATGGTTCCAACTTGGGTAAATTTCTTTTTTAATGGGCCATCATTAACAAGATCTGCCAAGTTAAGAAAGAGACTCACATCATCAGTTGCAAATTGGTGGCTCCATTAAGTAAGTGTTGAAGAGCAAAAGGAATCAATCTCTCAACAATGGTTTAAATAAGGTGTTATACCAACTTTTTATATATGAAAAGTTACTATTGGTCATTGCTTAAATTATTGTGAGTGTATAAAAACAAGAAATAGAATAAAATAATTGTTTGTGAGTAAGATAAAGATAAAAATGGTGGATGGGTTGTGGGAGATTTTAAAAAATTAGTATTAAATTTTGAAAAGTATGAATTTTAACAAAATTATATGGTAAAAAGATAATGGATGAAATGTAAATGCTCTTACAAGTGACATTCTTGACTATCTCTGTTGTGTAATTGGAAAATGAGAAATGGGCTTATCTTCAACAAAAGAACCAACATCCTAGAATATGGATTTGTGGAGGACACAAAATCTTTTACATTTTTATATCTTACATATTAAGGGAAAATGGTTATCCTTGACAAGAATAATTGTTTAATTTTGTATTCCAGTCTAGTTGCCTCGTTGGCCTCGATTTACCTTGTACTTCTTGTAGGTCCCAACGGGATCCGACAACGAACGGCTTTGTTCTTGATAATTGCTCGAGACGGGTGCAGTATAAATAAACGATCGAACAAATATATAAAGATAATATTGAACAACTCCGTACCCGGTAACAAAAGATTCATAATATTAAATCGAACCGATCCCACCCAATGTGAGCTCCCCTTTGGTGGTTGTTTACACCATCAAAACACACACATAAATGACAAATACAAATCCTATTTATAGCCTAACATGTTTCAAGAAGATCTGCACCCCATTGAAGTTAAACGCGTGCATCGAAGTTCTCGTCTCATGTCCGGACTTCATGCCGACATTAATTATTATCTTGACCGTGAATAAATAATGGATTTCGTAATTTGATATCACAAGTCACAAATATTGGCCTTACAATCAGCCCCTTGATTTGTGATCTCAAAACATCGTCGAGCCGTTTCTCGCATTTTTGCAAATCATCTAGATAACCGAAGCTTCTTCAATCACCCCTTCAAGGTATGATCCACCTAATTCATTCATGAAGACGTTCTCGCTTCTTTATCCATCTCGGATCTTAAGCAATATAGGTTTAGAAGAGCTTGACGAAACACCGGGGACAACGATCAAATGACAAAGCTTATTATTTCCGTGAATAAAATTATTTAAGTAACTCACCCCTAATAAATAAGTATCCCTGATACTCGTATCCCACATTTTCAGGTTGAGAGCTTAAACAATTTAATTCCTTATTAAATCCAACTTGTTCAAAAATTATCACCTTAATAAATAAGTATCTCGGATGCTCGTAGCCCACGTTTTTAGGATCCAATTCTCGAACGCATTGAAAATAACATATAAATAATATGTTTTGAACACGGTCCAACAATGACGAAAACCTGAACAATGTTGACTTCTTCAGTTTGGTCAACATGAAAAATAAATTACTTACACGGTAGGAACCGGCTCCACTTGAATTTATCCACCATAAAAACAATCCAGCTGGCCCAAAAGAAATAATCCCAACAGCCCACTAGTCCATTTCTGATTTGCATAAGTAACCCAAACACACATTTGAAAAGCCCACATATACAACCCAAATATGAAATAAAATAAAGAGCCCATATTTGTTTTGATCAGGCCCAAGAGAAGCCCAGCACGTATAATTTCCCATCCATCAGCAAACCCTAGCTGAACTCAGCCGCCAACATCAACAACTTCCAGTGACCTCGCCGGAAACCCGATCACCGGTGACATATTCGGTCACCCTCACCTGAAAAACCATTAATTGCCGCCGAAAATTGTTTACCGGAAAAATATATCCCGTGACATCACCGCCTTATTTCGACTGTCAGATCTAGTCTCCAACACAAACTCCAAGGTCTCACCTTCACCAAACCCATCTCTCTGTCACACTTATCTTCAAGATATTCAAGGATTTTTCTGGGTATTCGATCTTGATAACAAATGACAATCAAGAAAATCTCTTATAAAAACTCAATCTTTACTGCACAAATGGCCTATTTGATTTGCTCGTTGATGATGACAACGATGACGTGCCACAGCTTGTGCAAAAGATTGTTGTTACGCCGTCGAAGAAAGCTCTACCGGCCACCGGTAGACCCGCTGTGCAGCCGTGTAACCTTCCGTCTCTTCTGTGAGAGAAGACGGGCGTGGCGGCCGTGGGTACTTCTTCACGGTGGATACCGGTGTGATGAAGCCGAAACCTTTGGTGTTGATGAACTTCACGGTGCCAGATTGCCTTTCGCTATGTTAAACACTAACAAATACAGATTGCAAGGAAGTTTGTTTTTTTATATTATCTGTGACGGTGATGGTGATGCATTTAGACTAATTTCATATCTGAGATGCAATATCTAATTGATGCATTGATGCTGAATAAAATCTTCAAAACAACTTCTGATCTTCATCATATTTCTTCATAAAAGCATCCATTAAACTTCTCAAAAATCTTCAAACGAACCTTTAAATGTGGCGGTTAATCCGGATCTACGAACACAAGACGAACTTCACACACAATTACTTCCTCAAATCTTCAAACTTTATTTTCAAACATCAAACTTTATCTCCTTGCTTCAACGGATCTTCAAAAGCTTCAAGAAATTAACGTCTTGGTTCGGGTAATAGCGGAAATAGAACCCGAATATCAAGAACAAAGTTGAATCGGTTGATTCAAAACCGCTCTGATACCAATTGTAGGTCCCAACGGGATTCGACAACGAACAACTTTGTTCTTGATAAGTGCTCGAGACGGGTGCGGTATAAACAAACGATCGAACAAATATATAAAGATAATATTGAACGACTCCGTAACCGGTAACAAAATATTCATAATATTAAAATGAACCGATCCCACCCAAGGTGAGCTCCCCTTGGGTGGTTGTTTACACCATCAAAACACACACATAAATGACAAATACAAATCCTATTTATAGCCTAACATGTTTCTAGAAGATCTCCACCCCGTTGAAGTTAAACGCGTGCATCGAAGTTCTCGTCTCATGTCCGGACTTCGCGCCGACATTAATTATTATCTTGACCGTGAATAAAATAATGGATTTCGTAATTTGATATCGCAAGTCACAAATATTGGCCCTACACTTCTAGCATCATCTACAAACTCATATAAGTCATTTTGCCATTCTGGCTGCTCAATTCTCATTTAACTTAATTTTTGATGTCTGACCTCAATTATTACCACCCTTGCAACTTTATGACCGAGTTCTCGGTAATCATGATTGAGAATGTGTCCATGGGTACAACATATACCAAAATTCTGGTGTCCAAAATTAATTATTGATGAAACAAACTAATTCGTCATTAAAGTTGTAAGCTCCCCTGCTAAGAATTACATGAAACACTTTTCCTGCATCCACATAAATCATTCTCCCTACATAAAAAAATGAAACTTATATCCTGTTGAACAAAAAGTTCTCCTTATACAATTTAATCAAGAAAATGTCCATCTAATAAAAAAAAGAACAAAATCTGATGAAATGAAAAGAAACTAAGAAAATGGAGGAAGTAATGTATCAATTTAGAAACAAATAGCAATGCTTAAAAATAATATTTATTTGATAAATATAACGTATGTGCCAAAGAGACCTGAGAAACTCTTGCTCCAAATTCAATATAATTATCATTTTGTAGATTTCGTTAAACAAGTAGATTCAGGTACATTTATGTTTTAAGATGATCTAGATGTTGAACATAGATATTTATTTCATGTCATCAGATTATTTACAGAACATGAAAACAATTTAATTTGTATTTTTATGTATTATTTTATAAACTGCTAGAGGCGGAATTGTGATTATAAAAATAGGCCCATTTGTAAAATTAGGCAGTGATTTGTAATAGCGGTTGTTTAGAAACGCCATTTCATTAGTAAATTTGTGAATCGGCATGTCGATTGACCACAAAGCACCGGTTCAGTGCATATAAATACTCAATGTAAACATCATTTGCAATCAATCATGTTTTTCTATTTCCTGTGTTATTACTCTCTAGTTCATATTCTGTACAATATTGATGTGTTTAATTCTAATACAAGATACTATATGTAGAACTATTGTTTTCAGGTAACATGTCACATATGTGATATGATCCACTTGCTTGACTTCCTAACACATTTGTATTTTGTTGAATAGATAGAAGAAAATTCTTACACCATCTTATCACATTCCAACTTCGTCTTTGCCGCTATAAAAGTATATCTTTTTTTATATCTCTTTACCAAATCATATTTGGTGTCTTTGGAAACTTATATTAAAAAATGATCAGTTTTGTGACTAGAGCTCTGATCTTGGTTTCAATGGTAGCATGTCTCACATCCGTAGCTCATGCTATTGCAGGCCAAGCGACCATCTACACTCCGTCCCTTCGTAAGTATACTTACCTTAAATATTAACTAACCCGATTTATCTTCATAGTAGATTTTTAAGTATAATCTGGTCCCATGTTGGGTTCAGTTCTAAAATCAAATAAACAATCTAGTAAGTATATGAAACGATATAGGGTCAGTCCCCGGGTGTAGCATATGGAACTAAGTTGAAGATATGATATGTCAATTGTGATAATACCTGCCTAAAACCTGACCCTAGTATATATTAACATTAGGGTCAGTTCCCGGGTCTAGTCTTTACCATTAACCTGATCATAGTTTTGGGTATTTGACTGTGGTATATATATGTAGCATCTGCATGTGTTGGTAACCCAGACAGTGGTGGTATGACCGCAGCAGTAAATAGAGGTTTGTTTGCAAACGGAACAGCGTGTGGGACTAGGTATCGTGTGACTTGCACTGGAACCACCTCAAACGTTCCGCGACCTTGCACAGGCAATAGTGTTAATGTTACCATTGTTGATATTTGTGTCACATGTTCGGCAAATCAATTTGAACTCTCTCGAGAGGCCTTTGCGGTGATTGCTAATACTGATGCCGGGAGAATTAACATCGATTATATCCGGTAACTGTACACAAAACCCAAATTTCGTATGTTGAATATATAAACCTGTTAATCTGTTATTTGTGGACTTTTGGCTAATTTTGCTTCTTTGTATATTACAGGATCTGATTCTATAAATAGGTACGCAAGATGCCAAAAATCAACTCCATGTATGACTTTACTTTAAGATAAATATGGCCATTTGTTGAATAAAATTGTTGATTTTAGTTAATGTTCGTTTTTCTTGTGTCGAGAACTTAAGCACCATATTTATTTTAGTTCGACTTTGACAATATCATTTAATAAGACATCAGTTATTTAATAACATTTTTCAAAGACATAATCTAGTAATACACTAGGTGCTGGCTGTGCAGCTACGAAATTGGCATGGGCTGATATTCGTTCGGTTCGTCATAAAAAAATACCCCGTTTTTATATAAAAAAAAAACTGGATTTGTAAGAAAACAAATTTAAACACAACTGAGAAAATCATGAAAATGAATAGTCGTACTGGTTTTGATATTATAAAGAAATCATAGTGTTCGGTTGGAGTTTGTTTGGTTCGTCACGGTACTAGTACAGCAATGACAATATATATCGTATAGTTTATGAAGTCAAACAATACTTTATTTTAATACAACTCTATACCACAATGTCAACGTTAAAAAGTTTACTCACAACCGTGCATTCAGTTACTTAAACTAATTTAACGAACACAAGTTATTGTGAAAGATTAAACTTAGCAATAAATAAATGAGTCACGTGTTTGTATTATTTACAGCATAGTCCGAAAATGAAACGTAAAAAAAATATAAGATAGTAAATATAAATTATTTATTTCAATAAACTATTTATTTTTTTTAAAAGCCTATATAAATATATATGTTATACATAATTATGTTACACAATTTAAATCTAATGAGCATACACAAACTAGTAAACTTAATATATAAGAACTTGATGAGTTGTAAGAAATTTAAGAACTTAATATGGATCATAAAATCATTTAAATGGTATAGAATATATCACTGAGATTAAAAATTAAATTAGGAAAGAGAATAAAGATTTGTGATGATTACACACTACTGTAAACGTTAGTTACATCTGTGTAAAAAGTCGATTCATTGTGTAAAAAAATAATGTAATTTTTTTAAGTAAATGTAGCCTAAATATTACTTATATGTAAAAAAATCAAGAAAACAATTATTACTTTGAGTTTTCAAAACTCAAAGTGGTTCTTAAAAGAAATCAATTATAAACACACACACACACACACATATATAGGGGATGGTTCAGGCGAGAAACAATATTACTGCGAGAAACGAATACATGTCACTAGTTTTATTTTAGATTCTAAATGCTTAAAGATAAATGAATAAAGTATAAATGCATTCTTTTTTTTTTCAATTAATATAACTAATAAACCATAATAGTTATCTATTCAATTAATATAACTAATTAAATTATTATAATTGAAAAATATTAAGAATTCATTTATTGTTATAACTTATTTTTTCTCTCTTAAATTTTTAATCCTGCACAAGTACAATTTATTCATATATTAAAATTTCTTTCTTTACAAAACCAATTTCTTCCAACTCAATATATTAATATCCATCAATACGTAGTTACATTGTGATGAATAGTAAAAAAAAACTATCTTACGCTTGTTTGCATTAAATATTAACAAAAAAATATACAACCTACACAAAAACATAACCTACACACGAAAAACATATAACATATACACAAAATTGAGCATCAATAGAAAAACACACGTATGAAAACGTAGGACCTACACACGAAAACATATAACCTGCATACGAAAATTTTATCCTACACAAATACAATTTATTTATACATTAAAATTTCTTTCTATGCAAACCAATTTCTTCCAACTCAATATATCAATATCTGTCAACACTTAGTTACATTGTGATGAATAATACAAAAAACTATGTTACATATGTTTGCGTTAAATGTCCATAAAAAATATACAACCCACACAAAAACATATAACATACATTTGTTCTATGAATAAGAAAATATATAACCTATACACGAGCAACATATAACCTACACACGTATAGGACATGCGTATCTTTGTGTAGTTTCTATAATTGTTGATGTTGAATGACATATATAAGTTGTATGTTTTTTTGTATGTTGTACGTATTTGTTGCTCAAAACAAGTGTAGGTTATATAATTTTGTGTAGGCTGTATAGTTATTGTTTATATTTAATGGACACATTTGTATGATATTTTTTTTATTATTATTAATCACAATAATTTTTCTAGATATATCAATTGGAAAAAAATATTATGTTTTGATATTTATTGTTAAAAATTACGCGTTGATATATATGCTAACAAATTGAGTAGAAAGAAATTTATTTTTTTAATATAAGAAACAGTATTATATGAATAAATTGTATTTTTGTTGGATAAAATGAAGAGGGTGTAAATAAATTATAAATTAGTGTTTTTATCTTTTTAATTATTATAGTTAAATTAGTTACGTATATTAATTAGAGAAATTTATTATGATTATATTAGTTGTATTAATTGAAGAAATATAGTGCATTTATTGTTGCATTTTCATGTTTTTCATTTATTTTTAAATATTTAAAAACATAAAATAAAACTATTGACTAATATTCATTTCTCGCATTTCTGGAACTAATATCATTTCTCGCCTGAACTTAAGCATATATATATATATGGTTAGTTTCATTACAGAACTCCAAAAAACTTAAGAACTTTGAGAACTCTTAACAACAAACTATTTTTTTTGAAATTTTTATGTATATTATTATTATTAGAGAATTGTTTATCATATTTTTAAAGAAAATTTTGATTACATATGTAAATCACAAGTTTACACATGTGTAAAATTTATTTAATAACAAATTTACATATGTGTAAAAAAAATAGATATGTGTAAAAACTAATTTTCATAAATGTAATCGTAAACATAGATATAAAAAGTGATAAAACTAAACTCAAATAATATTTACATACAAAAAACTTTTATAAAAAAGTTAGTTTTTAAGAGTTATATAATAATACTTATCATATATATATATATATATATATATATATATATACTCTCACATAGGGGTGGGATCCATTGAAAACTCCTTTTAAAGAGAAAACTTGAAGACTCTTAAAAACTATTTTTAACTTTTTTTAAAATATTTTTTTGAAGTTTCTGTTTTTTCCATTATTCATATATTTGTTATTGGCTCCAAAAAAAAAAAAAAAAAAACCCTTGTCGGTAACCTCGTCGGTGTAGTGCACATGTGTAATGGTGTGCATTGCATGTATGCAAAAGTGTTTGTATTTCATAGTATACAACACTATTGCACATATTTGATACACACTATTATAATAAGACTAATACGCACATCGATTACACATTAGTACGTATGTGTAATACAACATTAACGCGCATGTGCACTACATCGACTTTT
The DNA here is from genome assembly GCF_021521415.1 of Bidens hawaiensis. Classification (NCBI taxonomy): domain Eukaryota; kingdom Viridiplantae; phylum Streptophyta; class Magnoliopsida; order Asterales; family Asteraceae; genus Bidens; species Bidens hawaiensis. The sequence goes on along the minus strand of NW_027499775.1, from coordinate 56,843 downwards.
TATTTTATTATTATTCTTTTTCCATATAATACATGTAAGGCCCCGTTCCCGGTAACCCTACTTTGGTGTTGGATTTACTCATAAACATAGTTCTAAGATCAGAGTTAATTAAAAACTTTCCGCGGAATACATAATATTAAACACTCTTACAAAGCATAAGTACTTGTTATAACAAAATACATTAAGACTTAAACAATAACATTAATGACACATGAATCTCCGGCTTCGATGCCAGTCTTCATCCATTTGCCACGTGTTCCGCCTCAAGCAACCCGCCTCATTCTACTTACCTGCGTGCATACTAAAAGTCAGCTACGCTGAGTGAGTTCTACTTTAACAAGTTATAGGATTATTCTTACACATTATTTTATTTACAAACAACATTACTTGCATTATTCTTACCTTAATCTTACTCTTTCTTACACATATACAGTTATTCTTTCATTCTTGCACAGATATTATAAGGGTCCTTCACCCGACCTCTTGCACATATATTATAAGGGTCTACAACCCGACCTCTTGCACCGATATCATAGAGTCGGCCACTCTATTCTTGCCCAGGTATTATAAGGGTCTGTCACCCTGACTCTTACATTAGACTCATACTAAACTTTTACAATCATGTTAAGTTAGACAACTGACACATACAAGTTCTAACATTTTTCTTTCATTCTTGCATTAATCATATAAGTATATATGTTACTAGTCTTACAAGTATGCACACAGCCCCGAAAACATTTCAAGAGAAAGGGGGCTAGAACTCACCTGAAGTCGGTTTCTCTCACCGTTAATGGTAATGCCCTTCCTTAGCTGTGCGCGGCTAACTGTGCAACACATAACGAGTATCAATTATATGAGTCTACTACTTCTTACGTCTACATTACTGAACCCTCAACTAACGGGGGTCCGGTGGCAGCGCCCCTAGTTGCGGGGTCTAGGGGCGGCAGCCCCTAGCAGGATCCAAGGGGCAGAGCCCCTGGCTGGGGTTGAGCTGCCAGGTCAGCTCAGAAAAATTTTATTTTCGTTAACAAGTCCCTCATCAAAAACGCATCAGAAAATCGATTTCATGAAATTTCGCATGAAAATTTCGCTTCGCATGCGATTTCGCTTCGCATGCTGATTTCGCTTCGCAAGTTGGTTTCGTTTCGCATGGCGTGCGATGCGAAACCCTTTTTCATGCGAAAAAAACCCCTTTTTACTTTATTTTTACCATTTTAGGGCCATTTTCCTCCGAGACTCTTCCTTATGACCCGATTCTACTCTTTTTATGGGTTTCGGGTCGTACCAACTTTGTATACCCGTGTTTTTCATGGTCCGAACATCATCTTTTGTCCTATAACACCCCCGTGAGGTTATAACTTACCAAGTTTATGTTTTTCTTACGTTCTACAACCCGATCTATCGTTCTATCAGTTTGCATGTCGAAATCAACCACAAAACTTAACCTTGTTGGCCAAAACTCACCTTTTGCTCCGGGTTCGGTTCAGATCTGGACAAACCCGAAGATCTGGATGTGTTTCTTGGTGTAGTATGATGTTTATACACGAGATTCTTCCTTCTTTTCAGCTCGAAATTGGATTCGGGTTTAGAGAGAAAGTGTGTTTTCTAATGTGTGTGTGGTGGGGAAGAAATGGTGAAAGGATGGGGGAATGGCCTTATATAGGGGGCTATGGGCCCCATCACCCATTTCCCATATCAACACCAATCCTTTTCCAAATATAAACACGCACACGATTAAACTAACGACACACAGTTAATGACAAATCCTTATGTTATTTAATATTCTCAAGATACGGATGTTACAATACAACATTACTACACATATACAATACACAAATATTAAATATATACAAATAAACACTATTGAACTTAAAAATACATATTAATACACATGTGTAATACAACGGTTTCGCACAGTAATACGTATGTGTATTACAGTGGTTTTTTTTTTAAATTTTTAAATTTTTTTTATTTTTTTTATTTTTTTCGAGTGAAGGAGACCAAAATATAAGAATAATGACAAAAACGGAAATATTTTTTTATATTTAATTAAAAATAATTCTTTAGATGTTTTTAAGTTTTCTTTCTAAAGATGAGTTTTCTTTTGATCCTCTCCCTATATATATATATAATTAGATACAAAGTAATTCATGTTGTAAATAGTTTTCTCTCTCTACTTTTCTTTTTAAGAAGCTTGATTACAAGTTGTATTTGATATTTTTGTTTTAATCAACAATTTATATAACCAAACTATATTATTATATATTTTTATGTCGTTCAAAAAAATTTTTTATTATAACTTTTTAATTAAATATGGATTAAAATTAATGGTTGTCCTTACGTGTCAAAAAGATAGCATAAACAAATAGTAACTTGGACTTTGTCATACCGAATTCTTAATCTTCATGCTCTAAGACTTAGACACAATGGTGTGGGTTACAATTTCCCATTGGAGAAGATTATGTGGCTGACGGTTCCAGCGGTGTTCACCATCCCACTTAAATCGGCGCCGCCGATGATGAAATATTGTTGGAGAAACCACCGCTAAATATGTCGTTATGTTTGACCAATTCCAAAAATAAAATATTATTCTTTACACAACTCTGTTAGACAAATTCCAGAAAAACAAAACTATACTTTATTCAATATTACAGTTTCACAACGGTTATTTTAACAAAAAATAATAATAATAATAATAATAAATAAATAACTTATTAAATCATATAAATAAATCCTTCCTTTTTTATTTTTTCCGTATAAAAAATACAAATCTCTCTCAAGTCAAATCTTAATTCAATTTTGTTATGGATTTGTCATCCGATGACGAGTCAAATTCGGACGTTACGTTTCTTGTTCACACAATTGTTTCTACTGCAGCTTCTATAGTAATCGACGAGGGAAAAAATTGGAAACCGAAAACGAGAAGAGCTACTTTCATAAACGAAGACTGTGAAGCGGGTCATAAGCGCCTAGTAGCTGATTACTTTGACGACAATCCGGTATATGACGAAGAAATGTTTAAGAGACGTTTCGTTTGAGCAAAGAGTTATTCATAAAGATTGCTAAAGATTTAGAAGTCTACCACTCTTTTTTTAGACAATTGATGGATGCAAAAGGACATCGAGGTTTTACAACTAACAAAAAAGGCACTGTTGGACTACGTCAAATGGGGTACATGATAACATCAAAAACTTGAGATGAATATTTGAGAATGCCTGAGAGAATCGCACGAGAAAATATGTATAAATTTTGTAAGTGTGTCATCAAGATTTATGTAAAACAATATATGAGAAAATCCAATTCAAATGGCTTTTTACAATTATACGAAGCACATGAATCTAAACACGGTTTCCCAGGAATGCTTGGTAGCTTGGGTTGTATGCATTAGGAGTGGTAAAATTGTCTAACTGCTTGGAAAGGTCAGTACATGAGAGGTGATCATCGTCATCCAACAGTGGCTTTGGATTTGGAAGCAGTAGCTTCAGAAGATTTGTGGACATGGCATGTGTATTTTGGTGTTGCTTGTTCGAATTACGACTTAAACTTTCTGGACACTATTCAACGACATAGAAAGCGGGTTGCACCAGATTCTATTTTTGAGATTGATGAAGTGAAATATAAATACGGTTATTATCTTGATGACGGTATTTACCATGATTATGCCGTGTTTATAAACTCATATTTGGATTGGTGAAAAACGTAAGGTACTCGCAAAAGCTTAAGAGGCAGCAAGAAAGGATATCGAGCGAGCAATTGGTGTGTTGTAAGGCCCCGAACCCGTCAGCCCTACTTTGGCATTAGATTAACTCATAAACACGGATCTAAATATCAGAATCAATAAAACTTTCGCGGAAGACTTAAACTTCAATCATATGTTACATAAGCATATAAATCTTGTGTTATCCAACATTCATCTTATTTAAAACCATAACATAAAACCTCACAATATGAAACATCATTACATTTCTTCTTTAGATGTCAACCTCTTCAACTCATGCCACATGTCTCCCTCAAGCTAGCTTCTTCTCCTATTTGCCTATGTGCATACTAAAAGTCAGATAAGCTGAGTGAGTTCTAGTTTAACATGCAACATAACACTCATTCACATATTAACACATACGTATCCAGAGATACACATTGCATACTTAACTTCTTGTTCTTTCTTTCGTGCATATGTGCATACTTACTTACATTCATACCTTCTTATCTTTACTTACTTTAATTAATAGATTCATAATAATTCATACACATTTTAAGGGCCTTTCGCCCGATAACATTCCCAGAAATTATTATGGTTTGCCACCTTTTATAACCGTACATCCACACTTTCATTCCATATATATATATATATATATATATATATATAATCATGATTTCAAAAACTTTCTATATATACAACATTCACATACAATGCACTTACTAATTAAAGTAAGTGTATTAACTTATCACTTACGTGTATGCACACAACCCCAAAAACATTTAAAGGAAAACGGGGCTAGAAACTCACCTTAATCCTGTTATGTTCAGAGCTAATGGTAAGTCCCTCCTTCAAAAAGTATAAGTGTTAACTAACTACTTTTCAAACCAAGTCTTACTACCTAAGTTAATAGATCCAATTAGCTTTGTCATTGTTGTTAACCACACCAATCGCAATCGCATTCTAGCCGATCGCAATCGCATACATAGTCAAATCGCAATCGTATGCTTTGCCAAATCACAACAGCATCGTTAGCCAAATCGCAATCACATCCTTACCCAAATCGAAATCCCATTTTAGCCAACTTGCAATCGCGTTCTAGCCAAAATGCATTCTTAGCCAAATCGCAATCACATTCTTAGTCAAATCGCAGTCGTTTTCAAGATACTCCCATGCGCAAGAACCTTAGCTCTGCACTGTTCGATGCGTCCCTGAAAGGTTGGTTAAGGAATTCCAAACGTTTGTTCTTGGGACCATTTACTGCTCAAGGTCCTTCTTCCGCCACCTTACCTGAGATTGTCGATGTGGATGCTGATTTTACATTTCCTATTTCCGAAGCTGCTCAAGAGTCTGGTCTTTCTGCTGCTACGAAAGCTGATCCCAAATACAAAAAACCTGTTGTGCCAGAGACCCCCGCTGCTTCTCCTCTGGTGATCCCATTCCTAGTGATATCTTTACCCATAAGTGGACCTTGACTGTTGGTTCTTCTATCAATACTCCCCAGCTTGCCCATGAGTTCTTGACCCAGGTTGTGCCGCCTATTGATTACGCTCACGTGCCGTCCTTGGATCCTGACGGCCTTGTTGGTGAGTTTAGTACTTACCTATAACGAACTTTAGTCTTAGGAGCCTCCATCCGTCAGGCTTTTTTTGACACTAACCTCCTTTATCACGAGGGCCAAAACAAAATTGTAGGTTTAAACAAGTCTTTGGAAGGTCATGGTAAAAGGATCCTTGAAATGAGAAAAAAGGTTACACTTTCCGAAGAGAAAAGTTTAGAGGTGCCTGGGTTGGAGGCTGCTTTGGAATCTTCCTAGAAACATGTGTCTCTCTTGACTGCTGAACTTGCTGCTTCCCAGGAGAGGGTTAAGGAGCTTGATGCTGTTTGTTCCTCTCTTTTAGAGGCTCAGGCGAAACTTACCGAGGTTAGCTTTTTTCTCTCTTCTGTTTCTCTTGTCATTTTTCTGTTGTTTATGCTAATTGTTTGATTTGTTTTCTCTAGCTTGAGTGGACCCCTTCCCTTATAAAGATTCATGAGTTAGAAACTTCTTTGGATCGGGAACGGGCTAAACGTGAGTCACTTGTGGAGCAGATGGAGGTGGTCAAGGAACAAGAGGGACAGAGGGTGAATGAACAACTTAGAGAGGAGAGGGGGTGGATCATTTCCACGGGTTTTCATCAGGTTTCTGAGAGGGCCCTGGGGTGTATGGAAACTCTAGAGGTTAGGATACCTTGAATTGGGCAATCTTTGCATCCGACTTCCAACAAGAACTTCGGGCTGGCTATAAGCATTGCTCTCAGGGAACTCCTTTACAAGAGGTTCCTTCTTTTTCAGCCTTTGCTGAGCTGAAGCTCAGGAAGCCTTCGTGGCTTTCTCTGCTCATGTGCCGCCATATTAGCGCAAATATCTTCCAATCTAGGAGTGTTAGTTGAAGAGATTCAAGCCCTGTCTTTGATTGTGGATCCCCCCTTTCCACCCCCTGATGTGCCCTCGTCATGGCTTGGTTATTTCTATTGTTGCTTATCGTTGTGGTTTGAACAGTTTTAAACTTATTCGGCTATTTTCCCCAATGTGGGTTATGACTTGATTTGAACATGTTTCCCTTGTATGTTTCTTATGAATATGTGGTAATGCCTTTAGTACTTACAATTTCTTTTGATAGTTATAGTTCATGAACTATTTAGGTGATGTTTGGTTAACCATTGAACCTATCGGCGAAGCCTTCCTTTTGTTGTTTGTGACAAAAAGGGATTTAGATGAGTTTTACGAGGCACACTCGTGTGTTGAACTCATTTATATTTATGCAAGCTTGTTTTTACGAGGCTGACTCGTCTCCCGTTATTTGTTCTTGCATATCTCTCTTACTTTCGGGGAGATAAGTGTTTTTAGTGTTTTTCTTAAAAACCTATGGTACCTTTGGGTACAAAAACTTTTACCATGCATTTCCATTTGAATAGTGTTTACATCAAAATTTTACTAAAAGTGAAGGTTACGTCTTTCTGCCATGATTTCCCTCTCGGAGAGGTTCTTGCTTTATTCATCTAGCCCATGTGATTTTTCCAAAAATGGGATTCCCTTGTCTTGACTCATGCATAATACTTTCTAAGTTGCATTGAGTTCCATGTTCATGGTATCTCTTTTCCTAAAAGGTCAGCCAGTCTGTAGGCACCCTTTCCCCCGGCCATGTGACCTGGTAAGGTCCTTCCCATTTGGGCCCAGTTTCCCCGGTCTTCCTACCTACTTGCCTCATTTTTTCTTAAAACCAAATCTCCCTCCTTAAGCATGACTTCCTTGACTCGGGAGTTGTATTTTTCCACCTTTTTCTTGTATTCCACTTATCTTCTTGCTGTCGCTTCCCTCCTTTCTTCGGCCAAATCCAAGTTTAACTGTAAATCCTTTTCATTCTCTTCTCCCCATTTAAAAGTTTGGCTCGTGGGGGATCCGATCTCCACTAGTATCATTGCCTCTGTCCCATATGTCAAGCTAAATGGTGTTTCCCCATTGCTCGTCTTGGGCATAGTCCAGTGGGCCCATAAGACATGGGGCACCTCCTCAACCCATGAACATCTTTGTCTTCCCAATCTTCTTTAATCCCTTTTACTATGCTTCGGTTAGCCCGTTCTACTTGGCCATTGGCCTGGGGATGGGCTACTTAAGTGAATACTTGCTTTATCTTCAACTGATCACACCATTCACAGAAGGGATTATTGGCAAACTGCTTCCCATTATCACTAACAATGGAGTGTGGTAACCTAAATCGGCATATAATATTCTCCCATACAAACCTCTTTATTTGCTGCCCCGTTATGATGGTGAGTGGTTTGGATTCCACCCACTTAGTGAAATAATCAATTTCTACCACCAGGAATCTGGCCTTTCCTGCCCCCTCAGGGAAAGGGCCCACTATATCTATGCCCTATTCTGAACAGGCCAAGAAGAACATACCGAGATCAGATTTAACTTAAGCTTTCGCCCTACTGGGGCATGTACTTCGCAGTGATCACATTTTTGTATTTCTTTTACGGCACTTAAGAACATGGCCAGCCAATAGTATCCAGCTCTCATGGCCCGGGCTACTACCATTTTTGGTCCCAATCTACATCCCGCATATTCCTTCATGTATCTCCCTAATTACATACTCTGCTTCCTTTAAGTCGATACATCTGAGAGATGGTCCTAAATAGGATCTTCTATATAGAGCCTCGATAACTTCGTATCGTAAAGCCCGGTCTTCAGTTTTCTTTCTTCCTCCTTGTCCTCCGGAACTATCCCTTCCTGAAAGTACCGCAGGAAGGGGGTCGTCTAGTTTTCTTCTTAGACCTTTGTGCTGGCAACTGTGACTTCTGCTATTGATGGATGCTAAAGGACTTTTACTTTTACTTCTTTGCCAAGTGATCAAAAGCCACGACGACCAGTTTGCTTAGAGCATCTGCCTTTTTGTTAAGGCTTCTTGAGATGTGTATTACTTCTGACCCATCAAATTTTCGCAATAGTTCTTGCGTCTTCCTTAGGTATTCCACCATCTTGGGATGTTTAGCTTCGTAACTCCCTCTGACTTGATTTGCTACCAACACAGAATCAACATGAGCCTTAACCCTTTTAGCCTTCACCCTTTGTGCCATTCTTAGGCCGGATAACAATGCTTCATATTCAGCCTTTTTAATCGTGCTGGGAAAGTCTAACTGCACTGCATAAGTCAGCTCCCAAGACTAACTAAATAAGCCCTACCCCACTTCCTTCTTCATTGGAGGCCCCGTTAGTGTACAAATTTCATAGTGTTTCTTCCTAGGCAGCTTCTTGTATTTTATTTGTCTCAGCGGCAATCATATTTTCCCCTTCCCCTTCTTCCTCTCTTTCTTCTATTGCATTTTCTGTAAAAACAAATTCAGCCATCACCTGTCCCTTGAAAGCAATGCGAGGCTTATATTCAATGGTGTGATCCCCCAGCTCAATTTCCCACTTGGGCAGCCTTCCTGATACCTCTGGTTTTGACATCACCTGTCCCATGGACTTTCAAATCCTAGAAGGCTTTTTCCGCTTCACTGTCCTAGCAGAACTTACTTTTCTTGGTGTTTCTTCTCAACACTGCCATGAACGGAAGAGTTCTTTCCGCTATCTTTTAAAGGAACCGAATAAGAGCCACCAGCCTTCCGTTAACCTTTGTACTTCCTTGAGGTTCCTTGGGGGTTTCATTTGGAGTAGGGCCTCTACCTTCTCCGGGGTGGCCTTGATCCCCTCCTTCGTCACTAACACCCCCAAGAATTTTCCTTCTTCAACCCCAAAAGAGAGCTTCCCCGGGTTTAGTTTCATGTTGGCTCTTTTTAAAGTTTAAAATGTTTCTTTGATGTCATTCAGCATTCCCTCTTCATTTTTTATTTTGATGACCAAGTCGTCCACATAGATTTTAACATTCCTTTCTCTTTGTTTGTCGAAGATCTCATCCATGAAACGTTGATACATAGCTCCAGCATTCTTTAGCCCAAAAGGCATTTTTGTGTAACAATAAGTCCCCTCATTAGTGTAAAACGCCTTCTCTTCTTTATCTTTGGGATTCATTTTCACTTGATGGTACCCTTTGTATACGTCCAAAAAACACATTTTAGGAAACTGGGTTAAAGATTCAATTTTCTTCTCTACCTCCGGTAAGGGGTAGGAGTCTTTGGGGCATGCTTTATTCAAGTCTTTAAAATCGATACACATACAACAGCTGTGATCTAAATTGGCTATCATCATGGGGTTTGATATCCAGTGGGGATATCTCACCTCCTATACTATTCCAGCTTGTAACAACTTCCAAGTTTCCTCCAAGACAACTTGGATTTTCAGGCCACATGCCCCTCTTCTTCCGCTTAACGGGTTTCACCCAATGGAACTCCTTGAGGCTATGTTGCACTTGGTCCAATGGTATTCCCGTCATGTCTTCATGCTTCCATGCGAAGACATCGGTGTTTCTCAACAACAACTCTTTCAACCCTACTTTCCCCTTTTCGGATAGTTGTGTCCCTATTTTTATTGTCTACTCCGGGTGTTCCCCATTGATGACCCGTTCTTCTATTCCTTTTTGCCCCTTCTTCAGCTTATCTCCTGTTCCAACACTGACAACTGTCTCGGCTGAAGAACGGATGGTGGCTACCCTACTTAGAGTAGGGAACTTTATGCAGCCGTGTGCAGTGGAGGCTATTGCTCTGAGGGCTCTCATCCCAGGTTGACCAAGTATGATGTAGTACTTAGACGGAGCTCCCACTACAGAGAATCGTAGGCGTATCGTCCTGGTCTTCTCCCCGTCTTTGAGACCGAATGAGAGAGTCAGGGAGCCTAGATGCTTCACAACCTCTCCGGAGAACCCTATCAATGGGCACAGGTCTTCCTCTAACTTGCTCCTTACCTCCCATGTAGCCTGAAAAAAGAATGCTCATACATGACTTGCAAACCACTTCCCCTATCGACGTGCACACATGCTATGCGATGTCCTACTGCACTAGCCGATATGTTTAAAGGCATCTCCCGAGAGTCTTCGTTACTTAGCTCGGAAAATGAAAGAGGCACGTTCATCCATGAGGGGTTTGACGGGAATGCATCTATCCTTTTGACCTTGGGCGCCTTCTCCCTATCTTCCCTGTCATCTTCGCGCCCCCTGATCATGTCTACAAAGTGCTTGTCCTCGTCTTCCTCTTTGAATTTCGAGGAGGACTCCTAGGAAGGCAATAGCAGTAGCCCTGATTTCAATGAAGCCTCGCGTAACCTTTTTAGCTGAACGCAGTTGTTGGTGACATGCCCTTGGCTGTTGTGATAGTTGCAGTATCTTTGAGGGTTGGGTTTGTAAGGTTGCTTGGAAGGCCCATCACCTCCCCGGGCCCGTAGCCTGCCTTTCACTTAAAAGGGGTCTGTATCATGGGGCCTCTTATCATGGCTACCCCACTTAGAGTAGAGAACTTTATGCAGCCGTGTGCAGCGGAGGCTATTGCTCTGAGGTCTCTCATACCTGGTTGACCAAGCATGATGTTGTATTTAGACGGAGCTCCAAATACAGAGAATCGTAGGCGTACCGTCCTGGTCTTCTCCCCGTCTTTGAGACCGAAGGAGAGAGTCAGGGAGCCTGGATGCTTCACAACCTCTCCGGAGAACCCTATCAATGGGAACAGGTCTTCCTCTAACTTGCTCCTTACCTCACATGGAGCCTGAAAAAACAATGCTCATACATGACTTGCACACCACTTCCCCTATCGACATGCACACATGCTATACGATGTCCTACTACACTAGCCGATATGTTTAAAGGCATCTCCCGAGCGTCTTCATTACTTAGCCCGGAAAAATAAAGAGGCACGTTCATCCATGAGGGGTTTGACGGGAATGCATCTATCTTTCTGACCTTGGGCGCCTTCTCCCTATCTTCCCTGTCATCTTCGCGCCCCTTGATCATGTCTACAAAGTGCTTGTCCTCGTCTTCCTCTTTGACTTTTGAGGAGGACTCCTTGGAAGGCAATGGCACTAGCCCTGATTTCAGTGAAGCCTTGCGTAACCTTTTTAGCTGAACGCAGTTGTTGGTGACATGCCCTTGGCTGTTGTGATAGTTAAAGTATCTTTGAGGGTTGGGTTTGTAAGGTTGCTTGGAAGGCCCATCACCTCCCCGGGCCCTGTAGCCTGCGTTTCACTTAAAAGGGGTCTGTATCATGGGCTTCTTGTCAGGAGTGCGTGGGGAAGCGTGGGGGATAGTACGGAGAAGTACGGGACGAGGGGTGTGGGGGTGGTCAGTAGGGAGCTAACCGTGCCCCTTTCGAAGAAGATCTCCCTCGAGTAGTTAGGGCTCCCCCACTGTGCTTCCCCCCATTTCCTGTCTTAAAGACTCCCTTCTTTCCTTCCCATTCCCTTAGTTTGGAATCCGTATCTTTTCCCCTAACAAAAGCCCTGACTCGGTCCATGAGTTGGTCAAACGTGGCAGGGAAGTCTTCCCCTAGTTTTTCCGTGAGCTGGGAGAATCTTACCCCGTTAATGAACTAACTTATTTTCATTACCTCTGGAACCCTTTGATGTTCATACTTTCGGCTATGTACCTCTCCATAAACTGTTCGACTTTCTTGTCATCCCTTCTCCGGATCTCGGGTTCTTCATAGCTTTTCGTTGCTGGCCGAATTTCCAAAGGAACTTCTCCGGCAGCTCTTCGTAGTCATCGATGCTTCCTGGCTCCAAATTGTCGAACCAAACCCTAGCTCCCCCGTCCGGGTCCGAGGGAACATAAGGCACCACACAGGCATGGTCCAGCAACTTATGAGTCCTACCCCTCTAAAAGTGTGTAAATGATCCTCCGGGTCTTGCGTCCCATCGTATTTATCCACTGTGGATGGGTATCGCAACTTCGGAGGCAACATGGTTTCGGCTACAAGCTTGGTGAACTTGGAAACGTCAGAGGTGTCTTTGGGCCTGTAGGGGGGCTTCCAGGAGGTCCCTAGGAGCCTTCTCCTTTCCCTTGGTTGCAGAGAGGAGGGCCACTAAGGATTCTAGCAACGAATTAGGATCTTTGTCCGCAGCATCTCGGCTCTCTTCATTCTTCTCCAATCCCGGAGTTTCAAACGAGAGTCGAGCTCGAAGAGCTTCCAGTCTCTCTTTTTTCTCTTGCTCCTCAAGGAATGTTTTCAAGGCATCCTTGTCAGCTCTTATGAACTCGGGGTTGACCTTCCACCCCTCTTTTTCGCTTTCGCCGTGTTCCGAGTTGTTCTTTTCAGCCTCGTCTCGTTCAGTTTCTTCTTCAATCAACATCGAGCCGTCGGTATCTCGTTCAGTTTCGTCTTCATCTGGGTTTTGATCAGCCATTCTTTTTAAGGCTTAAATAAGACCTGTGATTAAGAGGTCCGATGGATGACGCCAATGTTGAAACCTAATCCCTCAAAGGGGGGGGGGGTAATGTTTCTAACAGTACTTCAGAGAATGGTGATCAAGAGTATGACTGTGAGATGTGAGTAATATGTATTGATATCGTGTCTATCTCGCATTATGCATGGTCTTCCCTTCCCTTATATAGAGGGAAGGGGTTATACACTATGTATTGGTATTGCTCCTTTAGTTCTTCTCTTCTTCTTTGGTCCGACTGTTTCTTGGATCTTTATCTCCCGGATCTTGCTTCTTGTCTTGAGACAATATGTCTTGGGCCACCAACCGGATCAGGTGAACAGGAGATCATTTCCCTCCAAATCTATTTCCCTCCAAGTACTCTTCTAGAATGTCTTCTTGTTGAGCCATCCTTATTGGGCTCCTTTCCGTCTTAATTTTTGCATTAAAGCTATGGCGACATTACTTGAATGGTTTAAAATTTACGGTTTACACTGATCATAAGAGTCTAAGGCATATATTTAATCAGAAAGAGCTGAATATGAGACAAAGATGATGGATGGAAACACTAAATGATTATGATTGTGAAATCATCTATCACAAAGGGAAAGCCAATGTTGTGGCTGATGCTTTAAGCAGAAAGGAGCATGATAAGTCGAAAAGAGTACGAGCATTGAGGCTAGAACTTAAGATCGATCTATTAAATGAAATTAAAGAAGCTCAGAAGTTGGCACTAGAAGAAAATAACATAAAGGCTGAAAAAGAAAATGGAACAATAGATCAATTAGTTAAAGGTGATGATGAAATACTCAGGTTAGGAAAAAAATTTGGGTACCGATGGTTGGGAGCTTACGAGAGAAAATTTTAGAAGAAGCTCACAAGTCTATGTATATGATGCATCCGGGAAGTGATAAGATGTATCATAATCTTAAGGACGATTACTGGTGGATCGGGATGAAGAAAGAAATTGCCTTGTATGTGGCTAACTGTTTAACATGTTCAAAGGTCAAGGCCGAGCATCAAAAGCCATTAGGTTTATTGCAACAACCTGAGATCCTGATATTGAAATGGGATATGATCACTATGGATTTTATTATGAAGCTACCTAAGACTTCCCGACAAAATGATGCTATTTAGGTTATTGTTGATAAACTGACCAAATCTGCTCATTTCATTCCTATTCAAGAAACGTTTAGTATGGATAAGTTGGCACAGTTGTATGTGTAAAATATTGTATCATTGCATGGCGTGCCACTATCTATTATCTATGATTGAGACAGTCGTTTCACCTCCAACTTTTGGAGAAGTTTTCAAAAGGCGATGGGTGCGCGTTTAAATTTGAGTACTGCTTATCATCCACAAACGGACGGACAAAGTGAATGGACAATTCAAACATTGGAAGATATGCTTCGTGCTTGTGTTATAGATTTAGGTGGTAGTTGGGATACTCACCTATCTCTAATGGAATTTTCATACAATAATAGTTATCACACAAGTATACAGATGGTGCCATATGAAGCATTATATGGACGGAAGTGTAGAACGCCCGTATGTTGGTCTGAAATTGGTGATAATCAATTGTCAGGTCCTAAAATTGTTCAAAAAACAACTGACCAAGTTATTCAAATTCGAGAAAGACTGAAAGCAGCACAGGATAAACAAAAGGGTTATGCTGACGTGAGGCGAAAACCTTTAGAATTTAAAGAAGGAGATAAAGTGTTGCTGAAAGTATCACCTTGGAAAGGTGTTGTTCGTTTTGGAAAGAAAGGAAATTTAAGTCCGCGATTTGTTGGACCATTTAAGATTATTGAAAGAATAGGTCATGTGGCCTATCGATTAGATTTGCCTGAGGAAATGCAAGGAATCCACGATATGTTTCACGTATCCAATCTACGAAAATGTTTAGCTGACAAAACACTCGCAATGCCTTTAAAAGAAGTACAAGTAAATGAAAAGCTTAAGTTTGTAGAGGAACCAATACAAATTGAAGATAGTCAAACCAAGTTACGTAAGCGTAACAGATTGAAGTTAGTAAAAGTTAGATGGAGTTCCCGATGTGGTCCGGAATTTACTTGGGAACTTGAATCCGAGATGAAACGAAAATATCCATATCTCTTTACATGAATCTCGAGGACGAGATTTTTCTAAAGGTGGGGAGGATGTAACACCATGAAAATACCCCATCTAATTTTGGGCTAAAAATGCCAAATATGAAAGTTAAAAGGTTAAAAATGAAAATTTGAGTTCTGAGACTCATCGAGCTACGCGATGGTCTCCTTATAAACCTTGTCGCGCTACGCGGCAGAGAATCACACATTTTAAGAAAATGTGGGGCGCCGCGCTACGCGACGGCCAAACTCAACTGGTCCATCGCGCTACGCAATGACCAGGCTAACTAATCGTGACACGTGGGCAACCACGTATCAAAACGTGGTAGTTTCTGGTAAATTGCGGCGTCGTGCTACGCGACGGACCTTGGGAAAGGACCATCGCACTACGCGATGGCCTGAAAACTCAGGTATAAAAGGGGCAGCTACGGGTTCAGCCATTCCTATCCCATTTTCACCTTAGTTTTCACATAGTTAGCCTTGGTGAGCGTGCAAGGGAGTTCCGAGGTGCCGAGGGCTGTTTTCGTGAAGAAACGAGGTGTTGTTACGCTGTTTGACGAGTTGCTGATACCGTAAGCGAAGCGCGAGCTGAACTGCTGCTGTTTCCTTAGTTCTTATTCACCGGTTAGTTGATTAAGGTAGGATTATGGTTAAGTTATTTTACTATACAGTTATTAGAACCTAGTTAAGGGTATAGTCGTTAAACTGTAAATAGTTTTCAAAACAATGTTTTACAAAGTAAAGATGTTACTTCCACATGAAGTAATGTTATCGAAACTATATTTTGACGGGCGCGTACTAACTAGAAGGGGGAAATCATTAGTAGACTCTTCTTGTCTAAAGAAAGTAATTCGTACAATTCCCAATCAACCGCGGGACCCGTTTGCTTACCTGGAGAAGTTTACCAACATGATATCCTTTATTAGGCTAATGCGTGCTACTCCAAACGTCTTATGTAAATACAAAGTATTTTCATAAACGACTAAAACTATACTAAGGATAGGTCAGACCTAAGAGTCTGCTGATCAGACCTCGAGTCTGCTGAACTGAATCAGACTTCAAGTCTGCTAATCATACCTCGAGTCTGCTGAACTGAAACAGACTTAAAGTCTGGTGAATGATTAAGATATACCAACTAGGTACTTATGCATGCCTATTACAAATATAGGTTGATAGCATACTTGGGAGAGACGTTCTGGTATCACCAAACTGATAATAAAAAGGTGAACACGTTAACCTTTTATGGTCTGAACTAATTTTACACTTGTAATAGACAGGTTGTTTATTGCGAAGAGTCTTGTAAATGTTTGAACGAGATTATTGTCTCTAAAATTGTTATAATACAAAATAGATAACAAAAAGCAACTCAGACCGAATACACATGTGTCTGGATTCAAACATAACTGATAATTGGCATAAAAAACCAAGTCAGTCATAACTAGTTCTCCAACAGGGTTACATAGCCTAAGGGAAGGTCATCTCCGAACAGGGGCTATGTACTCGGGGAACCTTTGAATTGTGTGTGTAGGTAGTGGTACAAATCTCGGGAATGGACAGGCATTCCTGCTGAGTTTGTGAACAGAAAACTATGATTGTATTTAACGACTGTTATAAACTCTTTTATCGAGTCAACATTTCACCAGCATATAGCTGACGTGTTTTCCAACCCATGCAGGTAACTAGATGACAATAGATGGTATACAAGGATGGGAGTCATTACAAGATCGCTCAGGATGGCTGAATTTTGATATTTATAAATCCTTGTAATAATAATATCACTGTTTGTAAAATTGAAACTCGGGTATTTAATTCCCAAGTAATTTTGATAATGTAAATTAATATTTTATTATATTTAAAGACTTCCGCTAAAATAAACCCGCTGCTCTGATATATTTACAAAACCAGATACCAACTGGGGTAGTCGCACCTAGGCCCTGGACCGGGGTGTGACAGGTTGGTCTCAGAGCCATCGGTTTTAGTGAATTAGGTATTGATATTCATAGATTTTCATGTATACAAACCAAAGGAATTCAATGGAGACAAAGACGCGATTGTTACACTCTGTTGGATGGAAGAAACGGAGTCTATCATTATCATTAGTAAATGTACTAAGGAGAGTATCCAGTATACGTCCTAGATGTTTAAGGGAGAAGCACTGGAATGGTGGAATACATTGATTGAGGTGAAAGGCAGGAAGAATTTGTATAACCTTGAGTGGAAAACTTTCAAGGAGTTGATTAAACATAAATTTTTCCCTCTTCACGAAATTGATTAGATCTAGACAAAACTCTGGAATCACAAAGTTATTGGCACCAACCTCAAGGAGTATAACACCAAATTCCTTGAGTATTGTAGACTTGTACCACACTTGGTGACACCCGAGTATAAGAAAGTGACCAGGTATATTTATGGATTGCGTAAGGAGATTCGTGATCACGTGCGATCACACATGCCTGCACCAACTGAATCTGCTACTGAATTAGCTGGGTATTTAATGGAAAGTATGACAAGGAATCGTGAGGAGGAGAGAAAAAATGTGAGTGAGAAAAAGAAGGAATGTGATGATAAGAAGTTTGAAAGAGGAAAAGAAAGGTCGGCTATGTTTAATCTACCGCTGGGCAAGAATTGTGGAAAAAGGCACGTGGGAAGATGTTTAAAGTCTACACCAAGGATAGATGTTCGCAAGTTTAACCCATTTTCGTCATTCAATTTCTGTAAGAGGCCGGGATATAAAGAGGAAGATTGTCAAAAGAAATTGATCGTCTGTTTTGAGTGTGGTGAGAAAGGTCACTTCAGTGCAAAATGCACTAAGAAGAAACCAGCAACTGGTGGCGCCAGTTGAAGTGGTGCCAGTAATGATGGGAAAAGAGGAAATGCCCGTGCATTTATGTTGAACACACAAAAGGCGGGAGAATTGCCAAGCGTGATTACTGGTACATTTCCTATTAATAATGTTTATGCTAGAGTATTGTTTGATTCTGGAGCCAATCAAAGCTTTATAGATTATAAGTTCTGTAGTCTATTGAATGAACCTCTAGCAAAGCTAAATAATCATTATGAAGTAGAAACGGCTAATGGGAACTTAATTCGAATATCTGAAGTATTAAATAGTTATATTTCCTTAGCTGGATATGAATTGCTAGTACAACTTTTACCTATGGAGTTAGCAGGATTTGATGTAATACAAGGAATGGATTGGTTAGCCGCCAACCAAGTCTGAATCCTCTGTAATGAAAAAGCCATAGACCTACTGACTCCGAAAAAGAAAATCATTCGAATAGCAGGTGACAAAGAAGCTGGTAGAATCGGAATCATTTCGAAAATCAAAGCAAGTCACTGTTTGGGTAAATGCTGCCTAGCCTTTATGGCATACGTAACTAAAGATCCTGAAGATAAAAAGATGGAGGAAGTTCCAATTGTCTCTGAATTTACAGATGTATTTCCCGATGAATTACCTGGAATACCACCGGATCGTGAAGTTGAGTTCAGAAAGATTTAATTCCGGGAACAGCTCCGATTGCTAAATCTCCTTAGAGATTGGCATCGACCGAAATGAAAGAACTGAAGAAGCAACTGTATGAACTATTGGAAAAGAGGTTTATACGATCGAGTTCTTCACCGTGGGGAGCTCCAATACTATTTGTCAAGAAGAAGGATGGATCAATGAGAATGCGCATTGATTATCGCGAGCTGAATAAAGTTACAATTAAGAATCTATATCCACTCTGGAGAATAGATGATTTATTTGATCGGCTCCAAGGAGTAAGTTGTTTTTCAAAGATTGATTTGAGATCCGGGTATCATCAATTGAAGGTATACGAAGATGATATATCAAAGACTGCATTCAGGATCCGATACGAACATTATGAGTTCACCGTTATGCCGTTTAGACTCATCAATGCTCCGGTAGCTTTTTTGGATATGATGAATCGAGTCTGCAAACCGTACCTGGATAAGTTTGTTATTGACATACTTATCTATTCCAAGACAAAGGAAGATCATCAATCCCATCTTAGAATTATACTCGAAACATTGAGGAAAGAAAAACTATATGCAGTATTCTCGAAGTTTGAGTTCTGGATATCTGAAGTACAATTCCTTGGACATATTGTAAATGAGAACGAAATTCAAGTTGATCTGGAAAATATTGAAGCCATTACGAAATGGGAGAAGCCCAAAACCCCGACCCAACTTAGAAGTTTTCTGGGGTTAGCAGGTTATTATAGAAGGTTTATCCAGAATTTCTCAAGGATAGCAGTTCCATTAACTTCACTCGCCCGAAAGTCTGTTAAATTTGAATGGGGACCGAAGCAAGAAGAAGCTTTTGAAACCCTCAAACAGAAACTGACAAATGTACCTAGCTTAGCCTTACCTGAAGGGCAAGATAATTTCACCGTATACTGTGATGCTTCACACACAAGTATAGGGTGCGTTTTGATGCAGGACAAGAAAGTAATTGCTTATGCTTCAAGGCAACTGAAAGTTCACGAGAAGAATTACACCACACATGATTTGGACTTGGGAGCTATAATTTTTGCATTAAAGTTATGGCGACATTACTTGTATGGTGTAAAATTTACGATTTACATTGATCATAAGAGTCTAAAGCATATATTTGATCAGAAAGAGATGAATTTGAGACAAAGACGATGGACAGAAACACTAAATGGTTATGATTGTGAAATCGTCTATCACGAAGGGAAAGCCAATGTTGTGGCATATGCTTTAAGTAGAAAGGAGCATCATAAGCCGAAAAGAGTACGAGCATTGAGGCTAGAACTTAAGATCGATCTATTAACTGAAATTAAAGAATCTCAGAAGTTGGCACTAGAAGAAAGTAACATAAAGGCTGAAAAAGAAAATGGAACAATAGATCAATTAGTTAAAGGTGATAATGAAATACTCAGGTTAAGAGTCTGCTGATCATACCTCGAGTCTGTAGAACTGAAACAGACTTAAAGTCTGCTGAATGATTAAGATATACCAACTAGGTACTTATGCATGCTATTACAAATATAGGTTGGTAGCATACTAGGGAGAGAAGTTCTGGTATCACCAAACTGATAATAAAAGGTGAACACGTTAACCTTTTATGGTCTGAACTAATTTTACTCTTGTAATAGATAAGTTGTTTATTGCTAAGAGTCTGGTAAATGTTTGCATGAGATTATTGTCTCTAAAATCGTTATAATACAAAATAGATAAAAAAAGGCAACTCTGACCGAATACACATGTGTCTGGATCCAAACATAACTGATACTTGGCATACAAAACCAAGTCAGTCATAACCAGTTCTCCAACAGGGTTACATAGCCTAGGGGAAGGTCGTCTCCAAACAGGGGCTATGTACTTGGGGAACCTTTGAATTGTGTGTGTAGGGCAGTGGTACAAATCCCGGGAATGGACAGGCATTCCTGCTGAGTTTGTTAACAGAAAACTATGATTGTATTTAACGACTGTTATAAACTGTTTTATCGAGTCGACGTTTCACCAACATATAGCTTACGTGTTTTTCCAACCCATGCAGGTAACTAGATGACAATAGATGGTATACAAGGATGGGACTCATTACAAGATCGCTCAGGATGGCTCAATTTTGATATTTATAAATCCTTGTAATAATAAAATCACTGTTTGTAAAACTGAAACTCGGGTATTTAATTCCCGAATAATTTTGATAATGTAAATTAATATTTTATTATATTTAAAGACTTCCGCTAAAATAAACCCTCTACTCTGATATATTTGCAAAACCAGATACCAACCCGGGTAGTCGCACCTAGTCTTTGGACCGGGGTGTGACACTTATTGATAGCGACTTCAAACGAGGGACAGTAAATTGTACGCTTTTCTACAAGAGTGTTGGTGATGATCTGCTACTCGTCCAGATATATGTTGATGATATCATCTTCGGCTCCACAAACGACAGACTAGCTAAGGAATTCGAGACTACGACGAAAACAAAATTTGAAATAAATTCGATGGAAGAGATGAGTTTCTTTTTGGGGCTGCAGGTTTACCAGTCTGAGAACGGTATCTTTATACATCAGACTAAATATGTGAATGATGTCTTGAGCCGATTCAAGATATCTGCCAGAGAAATCCCATCTACACCTCTTCCTGTGTGTCATAATTTGTCACAGGACGAATTAGAGGACACCGTAGATCCGCCCTCTATCGAGCTATGATTGGTTCATTTTTGTATTTGACTGCGTCTCGACCTGATATTATGTTTGTTGTTTGCTTGTGTACCAGGTATCAATCAAGTCCACGAGTGACGAATCTGGCGACGGTTAAGAAAATCTTATACTATCTGAGGGGAAATCCCGACATCGGGTTGTGGTACCCCCAGGACGATAGTTTTGATTTGACTGCTTACACCGATTCCGACCACGGAGGTTGCAAGTTCAACTTTAAGTCTACAACAGTGGCATGTCAATTCTTAGGAAACCGACTTGTTTCCTGGCAGTGAAAGAAGCAGACAACGGTCTCTACTTCAACAGCCGAAGGGAAGTATGTGGTGGCCTCAAGTTGTTGTCACAATACTCTGGATCTATCAGCATCTGCGGGATTACGGTATGAAGTTTCTTACTACTCCAATTTATATTGATAATTCTGCTGCTATATCTATCACCAAAACCCTGGTTCAACATTCAAAAACAAAACATATTGAAATCTGTTATCACTTTATACGTGATTGTTTTGAAAAGAAATTAATTGACATTGAAAAAATTCATACGGATTTTCGAAAGGATGAACTTTATACCAAAGCTTTTGACAAAACGCGATTTCAATATCTGCTTAGTATAAATGGTTTAAAATCTTTGAAAGCTGTTCAAAAGCTCGGTTAAATCACTTTTATATTCTTTTTCGTGTTTTTATTTTTTTATTTGTAGGTTTTAGGGGGTGAAAATGGAAAATACCAAAAATATTGTCGTTTTTGTTTGTACAGAAAAATTT
Source organism: Bidens hawaiensis (assembly GCF_021521415.1). Classification (NCBI taxonomy): domain Eukaryota; kingdom Viridiplantae; phylum Streptophyta; class Magnoliopsida; order Asterales; family Asteraceae; genus Bidens; species Bidens hawaiensis. The sequence continues at coordinate 35,252 of NW_027499775.1, read as the reverse complement.
TCAAAATATACAACATTCAAATATTAAAAATTCAAAAGCATCAAAAAATGCTCCTCAAAATGAGTTCTTGAGCAAAAAGGGAAATGATAGTACATTGACGGGATTGATCTAGTACATGAATAAATTAGATTAAAAAAATACGTAAGGCCAGCAATATGATATGCAATGATAGGCTTGACAGACTATAAATGAACTGATAAGATATAAAGACAACGATCGCCGAATCAAGTGGTATAACATCTTGATGTGTAATAAAATATGATATGCAATGATAGGCTTGACAGACTATATCTGTGTGTGCATGCATTCATTTTTTAAGAAAATTCTGCTTTATTATTTCTTTAATTTTGAAAAGAAATTCAACTTTATTTTTTCTTTATTTTTATTCAAATATTAGATCATCTCCTGCGCGATAAGATTATCTGACCTGAGGATTAGTATTTGGATATTATGCTTTATTTTCTTGGTGTTCGTATGAAATCTTGGACTTTCTCTGCGCGATAATACGGGATTATCCTAATTGAGAGTTAAGATTTTATACAACTTCTGTGTCACACCCCAACTTAGGGCCTAGGCGTGTGACTCATAAGTTGGTACCTGTTTTGTAAATATATCAGAATTTAAGGTTGAAAAACGGATGACTTAAACCAAATATTATTATATTCAAAAGACATAATTTGGAAATGCCCGTTAATTTGTATAAAAGTGTTTGGATAATAAAACCATGATTTACATTATTTTAATAATAAAACATCCATTGAGCCATCAGATCGTCTAACGGCTATCCATCATCTCCAAACACCTACCCTCCATTACCAGTAAAACAGTTATAAAAATACGTCAGCAACACATGCTGGCGAATACGCTGACACAAAATATTTAAGTACTTAGTTATCCTCTTGGGTATCTTATGAGCCGGCCCATCGTGGCTTAGGAAATAATCAAGTCAAATTTACTATTATAAACATCCAGTTATACTTGACGCTCAGCGATACCGCAGCATCAAGGACTTAGCAATTGCCAATATACACGAGATAATCCCCTCTCGGAGATCACTTAGGTCCGGCCCAATGTGGCGGAGGCATTAGCAAGTGTGGTGCGGTGTGCCCACCGTCTACGCACATATGTAAGGATCCAAACAAACGTATACAATAGCCTGAGGGCTAGCAATTACTTTTGGTTTATAAAGTTTTAGGGATATCATCCCATGCAAACATTCACAGACTTGTTTTATAAAATGTTGGACGTATTCACCTTTCTTCTTGTTTGGTTTTTCTCACCGATTTGTCTTGTTACCTAGGACCTATAGTACGATAATAACATTTTATAAGTACTAGATCAATGATCTAGCTTCAGACCTTTTGTCGTTTGCATAACCTTTATCTTGACATTTATCTCTTTATAAAATATAAGGATCTCTAGTCCTTTCTTTTGTTAATCTTTTATAAACCACGTTTCTTCTCCATGAAGAAACATACATTTCAAATTTCTTTTATCATAAGAAATATTTATAAAATCTTTATAATAGAGAAATAATATTTCATCTATAATCTTGACTTATAAAAATCTATTTTCTCACTTTATTATATAATCAAGGTGTGGGCTATATCCCTGACTAGGGTTAAAGCCATTTATAATATAATAATCCGGCAGAACCCCTACCTTATATTGCTTATTATACGAAATGCCAATGCTCTACATGGACCGCACTATAATTTTTGAAGAATTTAGCTATTTCCCAAATAAACGTCCCAATTCGGTAATAAATTCGCGAAATATTTTCGGATGGTCGAAAAATTACCAAATTTGAACAGGGACTCAATGACATGGTCCATGATGTCCCTGCAAAATTTCAAGTCCTAATAATATGCACATCACAACCTTAACCTAAACAGCCCGTAAGCGAGTGTTTCGTCATTACCTTAGCGGTTTTGGTTCGTTTCCGCCTTTCTAATCAACTTTTCAAGCTCTTGTGCTCCTATGTAGGCTAGATACAAGTCCTATATCACAAACCAAGAAATTTTTCATTAACATAACAACCCTTAACTTAGGGTTCAGGCTAGTGCACAAAAACAAACTTTTGAACCGTAAAAACGCCGTTTCAACCCTTTAATCCGTGTTTATGGCCAAAAAAACTATCAAACCAGGTTCCTCACCATGTGTATGATCAGAAAATGTTTATGGACTATTTTTTGGATTTTTACACGGTTAGGAATGATTTTTTGGCAATCAAGCTATGTTTATATGGTATTAATCGAGTTTAAACGAGTTAAAACTTAGCCAAAAGTGAAGCTTTTTACCTTGTTCTTGCTGGGTTTTGAGAGAACTAGGCTGTTCTACAGATTTTCCACAAGAAAATATCTTCAAAAATATCTTGGACTTGTTTACATTTAAAGGAAAACCAAGGGTAAAATGTCTTTTTTGGCGGGCTGGGCTTGTTGGGCCCCTTTTTGGGCCCATTTGGCCCACTTTTCTCAATTTACGTGCTCCGAACGTGAAATGCTGAGTCCAAATTTATTTTGGGTTCGGTTTTTTGCGACAAAAATATATCGGGTGCGACAAACGGAACGAAAACGTGTGTTTTTCGGCTAGTTTTGTGTAAAATTATAAAAACATACTATACGTTTGTATTTGTATTTGTATTTGTTTACCTGATTCGGTAACACAATTTAGATCTTTCGTATAATAAAATCATGCATTTATTAGTAATTAATTGTGTTCAAATTAGTTTATAATTTTAGAGCTTTCAAAAAGCCAAATAGCCCTTAGAAACTCTTAAAATCGCTTAAAATGGCTTAAATGTATTTTTGGAACTTCAAGGGCAAAAACTGCCAAAATCAAAGGCTAATAAACCCCCCCCCCCTCGTGTAGCACGAACGAAGGGCCTTGGATCCTTTTCAAGGCGCGAAGGAAGGTCTGTTCAGCCAAAATTATTTAAGATTCTCGTTGAATGCTAAATCTTTCCCTAAACGACCCTAAATCACGAAAATTAAGTTATAAGTTAGTTAATCTACTGTTGAGAAGTGTCTAGGTTCATTCCTTGTGATTTGATCGATATATTGGAGATCACAAGACACAATTTCGTCATCAATATATTGTTCGATTGCCTAGACGAGTCAATTTCTTGTTCTACAAGTTGAACTACTGGTTATTTAAACAAACCACACCTCCAAACCCTAGAATGTTACTGAAATATTAACTCTCAGCCATCACCCTCTTTAAACGCTCGATTACACCTCCGTTTTTGCTATATTACTCAAAGATACAAATATTTATGTTTGACTTTGCTATATTACCAACCTTTGACTCTGTTTTCCCATCGATTCAAGTAGTTTCCGGGTAAGTTGTGTACTGATAAGTTGTTCATTATTACTCATTAGTCAATAACCCTTAATCAATTTATGAGATTGAGAAAAATTGACGGGTCAATTCGACTCCAACCCGTTTAACGGCATATTGGTCAACGACTTTGACCAATCATTTTCTATCACTTCTGGTCGGAACCGACTTTCGGTCCAGAAGACTTTTATTTTTTTTTCGAGATTTTAAGGCTACTGATTAAAACATAACTTCTGAATCGCTGTTCGAATTTTGGTCAGTACCAGCTCGCTTAAACGTTAAGTATCTCATAAGCGGAGTTCTAGGCATCTGTTTGGATCGATTCCATCTGCTTTGTTCTTGGTTGTAAATGTAGTTTATTATCTCTACGTTTTAGGTCTGTTTGGCTTATCTCAGTCAGCACGTTAAAGGGCGGTTCATTCGATTAATCGTGTTTTTATTCTTATTTCTAGCACTCTTGCTTAAGCAATAAGGTGAGGTATCATTCCCCTTCTATTTTACCATTTTCAACTTTTTTGGGGTCATAACCAGACTCGTTCGGTTTATCGTTTGTTCGCTACGTAATAAGCGTTTAATCGTTAAATACGTACTGAGGTGTTACATTCATATTCACCCCTGGCTTTAACTCAAATGTCACATTCACCCCTCGTTAGAATATTTCGTCCCCGAAATTCGATTATTCAACTTTGCTTTTATTTGGAAACAAGTGCGGGTATTTCTTTTTAAATTCCGATTTTCGTTCCCACGTGAATTCGGGTCTTCGTTCTGAATTCCACCGAACTTTGACCAAAGAGATTTTGTTTTGTCTTAATTTTTTGATTTTCCCCTCTAGAATTTCCACTGGTTCCACTACGAAGTTTAGTTTTTCGTTTATGTTCAAGTATTTTAGTGGAAAGAATTCGGTTTCGTTAGTAAGGCACTTTTTCAAGTTCGATACGTGAAAGACATCGTGAATAGAACTTAACTCCAAAGGTAATTTTAGTCGATAGGCTACAGTACCAATTTTAGAAATAACTTCATATGGCCCAATATATCGTGGAGCTAGTTTACTAGTTATGCCAAATTGAATGACGCCTTTCCAATGGGAGACTTTTAGGAAAACTTTATGACCTATTTCAAAGGATTACGGTTTTATACGAACGTCATCATAGCTTTTCTGTCTGTCTCAAGCGATTTTCAATTTGTTTGTGATTTTACGAATTTTTTCAGTGGTTTTTTGAATTAAACCTGATCGGATGATTTGGGTGTCTCCAACCTCGGTCCAGCACATTGGGGATCTACACTTATGCCTATACATCGCTTCATAGGGTGCCGCTTGTATGGTAATTTGATAGCTATTATTATACGAAAACTCTACCAGTGGAAGATGTTGGTCCTAATTTCCACCAAAGTCTAGGACACAAGCGTGAAGTAAATCTTCTAGGGTTTGGATGGTTCGCTCGGATTGACCGTCGGTTTGGGGATGGTATGCGGTGCTCAAATCAATTCGGGTTCCCAAGGCTTCTTGTACAGCTTTCCAGAAACGAGAGGTGAAATGGCTATCATGATTAGATATGATTGAAACAGGCACGCCGTGACGGGATATGATTTCGTTGATGTAAATATGAGCAAGTTTTTTTGTAGGTTCCCAGCCGGATCAACACAAGATTATCTCGTAACACGAGGGTGCGGAATCCCCTACGTATACGATACGAGTGTTTAGACGAGAGACACGTAAAGGAACACGTAACACGTAAGACAAAGGTTACTTTTCTATTAGAGGTGAATGCCAATCACACCGAAACCCTACTGCGGCTTACAAGACGAACACTCCAAAAACCTTAGCAACTAACGGCGCAAGTTAGGTTAATATATCACGACAACTTCGCCTAACACCCTAGGCGAAGTTGTCCCTAACTTCGCCATAACAGAAGTTCGCCAAAACCAAACCAAACTAACTAGTTTATCAAGACAAAACAAACATCGTAATGATTACAGACACGATAAACTCGAGACAAATGAACTACTGGCACAATGCACCAACAGACTCCCCCCTGGCAGTAGCTTCATTTCTCTTATATCTTCGTCTCGTCATGTAATCCAAAAAGCCGTACCTTCCATCTTCAAGCATGTACACCTTGTCTCACACAAACTGAGACCACCCTTTGATATTTCTTAGCTTCATCTTTCCAAGCAGGAATATAAAAAATCTTCTTTTTGTTGAGTACCTGCAAATCAACTTGAGACAAATTAACCAAGTGCATAGGATCATACACCCGTAAGATCTCCTGTTCATCTTGATCTTCCATCACGGCTTTAGCAGTTTGGCAATCAACATACCACCATTTAAGATATTTTAACACATCTTGAGGCATAGTCTTCATTGGAACTTCTATCATACAACGAATCGGTTTGTACTTCATCACCATCCAGGGCTTGCCATCAGCCCGCATTCCTCGATCTGTATCTTCAACCAACTTCCCTTTTTAAGGCTTCAACAACTAAAACTGTTTCTCCTTAACAACTTCACTCCACGCTATTTTACCAACCCAACTAGCAAAGTTGTCCCCACTCCTATTAATCAACCTTAAACGAGCCAAGTCCTTCACCTCACACTTAGGTAACGTATTGAATGATCTCAACTTCTTAGCAAAATACTAAATCCCATCATATCTTTTCACCACAAATACTTTTAGTTGATCATCATACAACCAACAGATAATACCTTTTTTTGATTCAGCATACCCTTTAATATTATAACTCTTTTTGAACATCGTTGGTACCACTGGCTTCTTTGTTTTGTTAAACCAATGAGCATATTCTTCTTTCCACCGTGGCTGTTCCTCCCACTCAGAATCACCCGACATATTATCATCTTGACCCACACATTCTTGACTTGGAATATCATGTTCAACACTATCATCAGGTATCTCACCTTCCTCTAAGCCACTGTCAATCTCAATCTGTTCACCAAGCTTTTCAATCTCACTAAGAGGCAACACATCTTCATCCATATCTTCCTCATCATCCACCACAACAGTTTCACCAATTGCACTGCTAGATGGACCAGTAGACTCCCCCTAAGATGTGGAAGCTCCAAGAGTTTGTTCAGTTCTTGGCAGCTCACCACCTGCTTCTTTCGAAGCATTGGGATCATCATCTCTGTCCTCTCTCCTCTTGGTTCTCAACTCATCCCCTTTGCAACTGGTATCCCCCTGAGATGCTAAGAACTGTTTAAGCGTATCAAAACGTTTACCATGTTCAATAAGAAGAGATGACTGAATTTGGTTCTCAGCCACTAGCCGTTGAAGAGTTTATGTTATTCACAGAAGACAAACGTATAAAATAATATAAAATAAACATAAGTAAAATAGCATTGACGGGATCAAATTTCAGTCAGTAGAGAACCCAGCATGTTTAAGAAAAGATCCGAACATGGAATCATACTGATTAAGAGGCTGTCACACAGATCCATGTTCAGCATTATTATGGCACAGAGAAACAGGTTGAAGGCAGGTATAAAACTTTGCATGATTCTCATTGCTTCAGTGATACGGATTAGGTTCAATTAGGCTCAAAATTTAGATGGACATCACTTAAGGAACTGTGATGCCTCCTATCTATTCTCAAGGCGTATTTGGCTTTCCCCAGATCACCCCGAGTTGACTTCGACCTGTAGTGTCTGATTTAAACATTGTAAATTTAAGTCGGCTTCATAATCCTTACATCTTGCACAAGACTCAGTTGGTTTTTTTTTTAAGAAACTATAACAAATACCTGCAAGTCCCGAATCTGGATCACTGCAGAAGGATAACACAATCTACGCGGGGATCAAGACACTAACGGGCTCGTGTATGACTGGGTAATCACTTTTCTGCTTATCATTCGGAGAGATATATGTGGAGACATGCACATTTTAAAATGACTCTCCACAGTAAATCGAGCAGATTTAATTTGTATCACATTAACTTTTACGCACCATGGAAAGCTACTGTACCAACCAATTACTGTTCTAAAGTCTTTTAAGCCAGATAACTTCACCCGTTAGGCGCACAAAATCAGTTCATCTATCATTTTCCAAAGGTTGGATCAATTTTCAATTTAACATCAATTTTGAAGCTTCATGAGAGGCTATAGACTTAAAAAGTATATCATGTCTCCTTTAAGAAAAGGTTTTATATTCAGACGCCCCGATCACTTCCAAGTATTTGGGTAAATGGCTATCCCAAAAATCCAGTGGATTAGCAGGACCAAACACATACACATATGTGTCCCGCCAACTGAGTGTAACCGACATAATTTTCAGCGAAGGAATAAAAACTCGTCACAACCGCCCCAGTGGCTTTCAGTTATTAGGTTAATGGCTATGCTTTGAATCTACACGTAGATACAAGGACCAAACATATTTAAGAATATGTCCTTCAACCTTGAGCAACTGACATAATTCTCAGCGATAGTGATTTTTTTTAAGACAAAAGGAAAACATGGTTACTCGGGATTGATCATCCCATTAAGCTCAATAAGGTTTTGAAAACGGGACCGGTCAAAAGCTTTTGTAAAAAGATCGGCAAAATTATCCAGTGAATCAACCTTTTCAAGCACGATTAATTTCTTCTCAGCACAATCCCGTATGAAATGATGACGAATGTCAATATGTTTTGTTTTACTATGTTTTACGCGATCGTTAGTTACTGAGATAGCAGCAGTGTTATCAATGCAAATAGGAGTTGTGCTTTAATCTTCCACAAAATCTGAGAGAGACTCAAAAGATTGTGCTTTAACTCTTCCACAAAATTAACCTTCTCCAACTTGATTTTCCCATTAGTAACAGTACCGACTCCAGAAATTCTTCCTCCACTTTCTCCTGAAAAACTAACTCTTCCACCTTGTACAGCTTTCAAATCACGTAACAATTTCTTGTTACCAGTCATGTGCCGGGAATAGCCGCTGTCGACAAACCACATGTTGTTCACAACCCTGTTCGACTGTTCCTGCACAGTTAAAGAAACGAATTAAAAGCGGGGGACCCAAGCCCTTCTGGTCTTGGGTTGGTCAAACCTGTCAAACGGCATCCAACTCCTTGGTTGCCCAAAGTTCCCTTGAGGGAGGTTTTCATTTGATCTGAATGGAAGATTTCTAGAAAACTGATTATAAGGCCATCCATACATTCCTGATTTTCTAGCGTTAATGGATTCGAAGTTACTCATTCTATGATTAACTGGGAAAAAACGAGGTTGGTTTCTTTGAAATCTTAAAATTTTCCAACGATTAAAGTTGGATGCATTAGAATTTTTACCCGTACCAGTTTTAGTGTTCGTTCCATTTTCAGCTTTGGTTGGCCTCAAATTTTTAGATTTCTTCCTCTTCAGCGGACAGTTGCTGACAAAGTGACCTACCTTGTTACATCAAAAACAGCTTTTGTTCGGACAATTAATTTTCTTTGGACAATTTGTGTCTATCCGAACATTCTTTTCAGAAGTTGCAGCAGAGGATGAAGTTACTTCACTGACAGTTTGTTTCACATAAGGGGGAACGAATGGGTTTAGAGAAGATTTCCTTTTGCTAAAAGTATCACTCTCCCCCCTTCTGAGTAACACAACTTCATCATCCACTTTGCGAATGTTCACAGACTCCTTATGCGTGGAGTCTTGATCCACAACTGACGATTCTGTCTGAACCGATTCATTAACATCTTTATTGAGGTTCTCATGATTGCTCAATTTAACGTTGGTGTTGCTTGATTGAACTCTAACGGGTGAGTCGATGGAGCTGACATTTCCCGTTACTGTCTGATCAGGTTTAACAAAGACAGGTGGCTGATTACAAGGATTATAAGTGTAGTTATTGTTAAAAGGTGGTGGAACTTCATTGTATCCAATTCCTCCTTTATCGTTAGGAGAACGTTGAACACTTAGGACATGATTAAGCATCATTGAAGAGTTCCTAAACTGTTCAAGTTTTCTGTTTAGTTCCACCACTTTCACTTGACAGCTATCTGTTTGTCCTTTTCAGCAATAAGTTTGGTTTTTTCTTCCACAACTTCATAACTTAGATCGATTACTTGGATTTTCTCAGCTAATGTTGCCTTAAGGCGTCTTATGTCTTTTTCACCAGCATTAATTTTGACTGAGTAACTGTTTTCCCTTTGTTTAGAGTAATGATGTTTTTCTTTTATAATTTTTAATTCTTTTTCCAAACTTACATACTGATCAGTTAAAGCATTTAACTGATCAGACAGTTTTTCACATTGTTCACAATGAGGTTCAGAACATACCTCTGAGAGCTGATCATTCACTTCTGCCATGTATGCTTGTTCCTCCTCTGGTTCCTTGTCACTTCTTTCACTCACGATATTCACCAGATGGGCTTGCTCAATCACCTCCTTAACTTTGATGTTCCAATTATATCCACCATTCTGTTGAGAAACCATGGCTTTTATTTCACTTCCATTCCCATTCTGCTGAGTAGGCCTGTTTTGACCCCGTTCAACTCTCTCATTTGGGCACTCTCTCGCAAAGTGTCCATTCTGTTGACAGTTGTAGCAACGAACCTTTGACTTGTCAAATCCCGGTCTCTCTCCCATGAATTTTGGTCCAGTCTTCTTCATAAACCGTTTTACCCTTCTTACTATCATCGCCATTTGCCACTGCAGATCCATTTCTTCCATGTCATCAGCATCTATCTGATCATAGTCCTCATCCAAGGTTGTAGGGTCAACTATCTTTCCCTTGATGTAATTTTCATAAGACGCAATGAAAGAGGCATAAAGGGCAAATTGTTGTTCAGCAGATTTTACACTCATAGGCATCTTTGAGTAATTTACATTTGAAGCACTAGCAGAAGAATTACTGACTGAAGATTGAGATTTTTAAGAACCACTTCCACTTGCTACAAAGCATATATCTCCATCCATATTCATCATCACATGACCATCTTGCGTAGAATTTGGTTCCCCGCCTGAGTAATAGGCGGTCGAATCTATTTTAGAGCTTGAGTTTGCAGAGCCTTTTGCACCATACATTCCCGGATCCTGAACCTGATCAGTAGGCCTCTCTTTTCGTAACATGTTAAGCTCATAATTACGTAACTTGTTAACCACCTTCTCTAAATCAAAACTATCAAATTCTTTATCTTCTTTCATCAGAACTGTGTACATCTCCCATCTTGATGGAAGAGCATCAAGAAGTTTTTCCACAATCTCACTCTCAGAATACCTTATGGAGTAGTTGTCCAATTCGGTCATCAAGTGATAGTATCTTGTAATGATGTCATCAAGCGATTCATTCTTAAAATACTTGAATACCGAGAACTGAGTTTTTAGTAACTTTATCTTGGAGTTTCAAATTCTGACGTTACCTTCATAACGGCTCTCCAATGCTTCCCACAATGCTTCTTGAGGTAGTGCCGTGGTGATTGCAGCTAATGCCTTACTTTCTGCCTCGTACATCTTCTTCTCATCGTCCTCCATCTTATTATATTTTTTCAGTTGCTCATGTCCTTCAAACTCAGTTGTTGGAGGGATATAACCATCCTTAATGCATACCTACATCTTTGCATCTTGATATTTCACATACTGCTCAAATCTGTCTTTCCACGCAACAAAATCAGTGCCTTTAAGTAACTTTGGAGCTTTAGTCGCTGACCCAGCTTCAACTTCCATTTTCACCAGTTCAGTGATGTTTATTGACGTCATTTTTTAAACCGAAACCAAATGAAACGTATTTCGTGAAGACGAAGAAAGTATAACTTCACCAAGGAATAACTTCGCCAAAGAAAAACTTTGCCAAAGAACAACTTCACCAGATTACAACTTCACCAAGTAACTTCGCCAATGCACAACTTCACCAAATAACTTCACTAAGTAACTTCGCCAATGCACAACTTCACCAAAGAATAACTTCGCCAAAGAACAACTTCGCCAAAGACTAACTTCGCCAAAGACTAACTTCACCAAATAATAACTTCACCAAATAACTTCGCCAGTTATAACTCCACAGGTCGCGAGATCTGATTTTGAGCAGTGGTTTTCTTCTTTCGAATGATTAAAAGGTAGTATGGAGTGCGATAGGGACAATGTAATGTAGGAATGGACTGAACGAATGGTGTTTTACGTGAAACGATTTCGCGAAAAGTCTAGCGGAGTTCGTTTAACACAAGTGTGATAATCCCGAACCACACAATCACGAGCAAACGCTCTGATACCAATTGTAGGTTCCCAGCCGGATCAACACAGGATTATCTCGTAACACGAGTGTGCGGAATCCCCTACGTTTACGATACGAGTGTTTAGACGAGAGACACGTAAAGGAACACGTAACACGTAAGACAAATGTTACTTTTCTATTAGAGGTGAATGCCAATCACACCGAAACCCTACCGCGGCTTACAAGACGAACACTCCAAAAACCTTAGCAACTAACGACGCAAGTTAGGTTAATATATCACGACAACTTCGCCTAACACCCTAGGCGAAGTCGTCCCTAACTTCGCCATAACAGAAGTTCGCCAAAACCAAACCAAACTAACTAGTTTATCAAGACAAAACAAACATCGTAATGATTACAGACACGATAAACTCGAGACAAATGAACTACTGGCACAATGCACCAACATTTTTGGTTGTGTAAGTGGTACATATTGGAAGGAAGTGTGCGGATTTAGTTAATCGGTCAACTATCACCCAGATCGCATCGTTTCCTTAGGAGGTTTTGGGAAGATGTGTTACAAAATCCATGGTAATTTGTTCCCATTTCCATTGCGGTATTTCCGGTTGGTGCTACATTCCCGAAGGTTTTTGATATTCGGCCTTAACCCTGGCACAAGTCAGGCATCTACCGACACACGTGGCTATATCCTTCTTCATACTGGGCCACCAATAACACTCTTTCAAGTATTTGTACATCTTATCTGTCCCTGGGTGAATGGAATACTTGGACTTATGGGCTTCGTCCATGATAAAGTCCTGCCAGTTAATACGAGTTGGGGACATATGCGTATCTAATTCATAGTTTTGTATCGTATACATACACAAACTCACAAATGTAAATATTGTGTATATTTCAATTAAATGCTAATTGCTACTTGTTTAAGTGTTTATTTTATCGCATTTGGAGAGGTCCATAAAAATCACATTAAAGTATGATCATACGCTGTCTTAGTAGCCAAAGCCCGATTCACATGGTGATGGTCAACCGACATTTAAATTTGTATGCTTGTCATAGAAGCCAATACCCAATTCGTAAGGTAACGTTCAACTGACACACTATTTGCTCATGGTTTGATTGATTTATGCTCGCATTATTTTGTTTGCACATTTATAATTTATTATATATTATTATTAGTGTCAAAACTGATGATTATCTCACTCAACATATATTGTTGACAAATCTCTGTTTATTTTGTACATATGTGCAGGTTATTAGTTGATTTGGAGTTAAGGTGAAGAACACAGAGAGAGAGAGAGAGAGACTTTAGACATTAAAAAAGTAAAGAATATTTAAATGTTATTTTGTTTTGGATTATTATTGTTATATTTGGAACATGTGCACATATTTGAAATTTGAAATAAATAAATTAAATAGATATTGTAATATTTATATTGTATAATAGTACCTTGTGAGTTGTGAACCACGGTTCGCACCCAGGCTTCCGCCTTGGGGTGTGACAGATTGGTATCAGAGTCGAAGGTTATAAGATAGGTGGTTAGAAATATCCTAAAACTACGATTTAGACTTTATACGTGCCTACTTGATTGCCTTATGTGCTTATTATTATGTATTTACAGCTTACTTAAATTATTTATTTGTTTTATTATTTTAATATTGTACACACACAAACTCCGATGCTATGTCTCACTGTTAAAATATTTTAAATTCTTTTATTTAAAAAATTTTGTAGATTGTTTTTATTTTGGAAAATTCCTTAAGAATTCCCTTGTTTTTGTTTTTACCCCTGCACCTTAAAGCATGGGAGTATGACATGTTTTTGTAGTAATCGGAAGGGTGAGAGAACTGTGAGTCGGGCCTTGGCAAAACTGTTCCGAGAACCAAAGGTAAGACGTTATTCCTCACCTGGAGGATAACCTGACCACATTACTCGATCTTATAGCCAAAGTAGAACAAATGTCATACGATTAGAACTTTAAGTGGTCAATGTGACCGGTCGGTTACATTCCTTTCATAAAAACCGAATTCACGGTTGTTCGTGGTTAAATTCGGGAAAAAAAATTTTCCAATGTTTTATTATTATTTATTTTAAAATGTTTAGTTGGGTGAAAAATCCATGTTAACCCTTGGGCACTCCAGCTATCCATATCTCAACTCGTTTTCGATTTGATTTTTGGTTGGAACGTATCGTCCGTGGTGGTTCACAAGATACGTCAACTGCTCATATTTGGATTCGTTAATTTGTTATTTAGTTGGGTCAGTTAAAATGCCATGTAACGCTCATGGGCCGACCAACTCCATTGATTTGATAATTAGTTATTTAGTTGGATCAGTTAAAACGCCATGTAACGCTCATGGGCCAACCAACTCAATTTAGATCCATTAATTTGTTATTTAGTTGGGTCAGTTAAAATGTCATGTAACGCTCATGGGTCGACCTACTCCATTGATCTGATAATTTGTTATTTAGTTGGATCAGTTAAAACGCCATGTAATGCTCATGGGCCGACCAACTCAATTGCTTTGTAACTCGTTATTTTAATTGGGCCACTAAAATGCCATGGAACGCTCATGGGAGGCCCAATTCATAAATTTAAGTTGCGTTATTTAATTGGGGCCATTCAAATTGCCATGGAAAGCTCATGGGAGGCCACTCATTGGATGTGTGTGTAGGTTCCCGGACGGATCTTACACGGGATATCGCTATCTACGTAGGTGCGGAATCCCTGCGTAGGTAGTTACGAGCGTAGAATACGTAAAACAATCACACGCGATACAAACGAACACGTTATATATTATAACTTGAAAACACATCTATTACAGACTCGATCTCTCGTCTATAGACTTACTGAATTACACGTGATTAACCAAAACTCTAACTTCTTAACCGTAACCCGTAGGCTATATAAATACACGACAACTTCGCCTCAGGCGAAGTTGTCAGTAACTTCGCTCGTTGAACAAGTTCGCCTAGGCGAACTTGTCGACAACTTCGCTTGTTCAACAAGTTCGCCTAAGCGAACTTGTTGACAACTTCGCTTACATACATAAACACAAACTTAAACATAATTACATTACAGACTCGATTACAAACGCTAGACTATGAACTACTGACATTTATGTACCAACAGACTCCCCCTTGGCAGTAGCTTCATATCTTGATCTTCAAAGCTTGTGTCTTGTAATCTCTCGTCGTCTCTCTTCATCTCTTCAGGCATGCACTCCCTGTCTAACACATACAGAAACCAACTTCTGGTACTTCTTAGCTTCCTCTTTCCAAGCAGGAATGTAGAAAATCTTCTTAGCATGTAGTTCCTGCAAGTCAGCTTGAGACAGATTGACTAAGTGCATAGGATCATACACTCTCATGATCTCTTGCTCATCTTCATCCTCCATGACCGCTTCAGCAGTTTCACAATCCACGTACCACCACTTCAAGTCTTTCAAGACGTTCTTGGGCATCACCTTCATCGGCACTTCTTTTAAATGACGGACTGGTTTATACTTCATAACCATCTATGGTTTGCCGTCTGCCCTCATCCCTCTATCTTTGTCTTCTACTAACTTCCCTTTCTGAGGCTTCAGAAGTTCAAACTTTTTATCTTTAATGGCCTCCTTCCAAACAATTTTCCCAATTACTCTCGCCATGTTATCATCGCTTCTGTTTATCATCCCCAGTCTTGCTAAGTCTTTCACCTCACACTCCGGTAAGGTATTCAGGGATCTTAACATCTTCTTGAAGTACTGAATGCCGTCGTAACGTTTGATCACAAATAGTTTCAACTCTTCATCGTACAACCAGCATATGATTCCCTTCTTTGATTCTGCATATCCCTTTATATTATACGACTTTTTGAACATCGTCGGTACTGCTGGCTTCTTCGTCTTTACAAACCACTGAGCGCAACCTTCCTTCCAGTTTGGCTGATCTTCCCACTCAGTGTTGTCAACCACAGCATCTTTACATATAGTCGACTGTTCAACCACAGGGATTTCATGCTCTACATTTTCTTTAACAATCTCTCCTTCTTCTATCACATTCTCAACCACAATTTCTGCACCAATCTTTTCAATCTCATCGATTGGCAGAACATCATCTTCATTTATCAACTCATCATCCTCTAACATATCGTCTATCTCTTTTAGCGCATCAATCATATCATCAACCACATCCACATCATCACCAACAGCAACCACATCATCACCAGATGCAGACTCCCCCTCAGCTGTGGAAGCCCCAAGAGCTATAGTAGTTCTTGGCAACTCACCACCTGCACCTTCCGGTGCATTGGGATCATCGTCTTGATCGTTTCGGCGCTTGGTCCTCAACTCATCTCCTCTACAGCTCATCTCCCCCTGAGATGCCAAGAACACCTTCAAGGCATCTATAACTTTCCCGTGCTCAGCCAGGAGGGATGCCTGCAGTTGATTTGCTTCCACTAGGCTTTGAATAGTCTTGGACTGCTCAGCTACAATCTGCTCTAGTGAAGCTATTCATTCCGAGTCTGAAGTGGGCGTGTCCGCAGGTGGTACCGTACCCGATAACCCTGCAGTAGTGGTGACCGTAGACTCGACAAATCGTGCTACTACCACCGATGGAGTAAGCGTTTGAGGTGGTAGAGACACAATTGCTGGAGTCGACGTCTGGACGGCCGTGATCGGTGGAATGTCAGCCGACGATGTAGCCATTACGGGAACAACCGTAGCGCTTGTACTCGTTACCTGCACAGAGGTAGGAACAAAGGACATACCAGATAGGGCAGGTGGAGCAAAACGTACCAACCGTGAAGTCTCTCCAGCTCCTACACCCATACCTGTCGTTTCCCTTCGTGAACGCTTTCACACCAGCTGCACAGCTTCTTCTTCATCATATTCCTCGTCGTCGTCGTCAACAGTTCTCTTTTGTTTCCCAACTGTTCTCTCATGCGTTACCATCATCCTTCTAGCCTCTTCCATCACATCATCAAAATCAGCCTGTGGACCCGAGACTTGAATATTCTCTTGAGGATCAACTCGGTCCATATCAAACATTCCTTGCCCTCCCAACATGGCATCAAGGTCAATCTCTGCAGCTGACACAGCAGCAGATACAGCAGGCGCAGCTGATACAGCCTGGGGTGCTGCCGCCTGTTGTGGTCTTGGGTCTCTGAACTCGTCCCCTGCCGCAGGCACATACTCCGGGTTTATAAGGTACCCAAAGAGCGGAGTATGCCTGGGACGCAGCTCAGGCTTGCTTCGTGCGCTGGAAGTGCGACACTGTGCAAAGATACGTTTTGTCACACTTTCCACGTATCGAATAAGGCGTCGTTGAGGCAGTGTCAGAGCCACATGATTGAAAATCATCTGTAGGAATCGTGGATACATTGTAAACCGCTCACGCGCCACAGCCCTTCGTTGCCTATCGATCTCGTAAAAGATCATCTGGCTGAAAGAATATCTTTTATTATAAGTCAATGCAGTCATAGCAGACTGCATTGTCGCACCCATACCATCAGTGCCTGCCTTCCGTCCTGACATACATACGATCATGACGTGCATAAGGAAGCGCCACTGATCTAAAAGGAATCCCTTCCTCCGTTGAGTGTCCCCTAAGAGACCAGAATACCCCATCCTGAGGAACGCCCCATCACGGAATGGCGCAACAAACTCCGTTGGGTCATCCCTCGTCTCTTCACCAAACTGCAACGCCACCCGTATTTGTTCAGAGGAACACTGAACAACCTGACCGTTTACGGTGGCTCGCATAACCGGGGGCTCAATCCGGCAATCGTACTCTACCGTCTGCCAAAAGTCTTCAATATTCGGTAGGGAAATAGGCAGGGTAGTTGTTATTGCATGATATATCCTTGAGCGCAGGAGAAAAGTAATTATCTCCCTATAGTCCTCCACGCCCTTTGCATCTGGGTCAAGTGTTATGAACTGGTTATGGGCTGGGAAGAATTGTCTGTGATCATCACCGTCATCACCTGCACCTCCTGCACCTCCAACAGCAGCCATATCTGCAATAAACGAACCAAGTTAGATAAAGTTTAAGTTGTACACAAGTTCGCTTGATTACCAGGAGCGAAGTTGTGAACAAACCTGTATAGGCGAAGTTAAAGGTGAGGCGAAGTTGGGAACAACTTTGCTTCATCTTTAAGTTCGTCTAATTATTTTAAGTAAAATGGTCTGGGCGAAGTTAATGATAACTTCGCCTCTTCACAACATCGCCTCAGGCGAAGATAAGGGTTAGGCGAAATTAAGCCTCAGGCGAAGTTGCGGATAACTTCGCCTCAGGCGAAATTAATCGTCAGGCGAAGTTGCGAATAACTTCGCCGAAACCCTAACTTCGCCTGAACTGAATCGGCGACTGTTAGGATTCTAACAGCCGGAATCCGATGATTCGGCAAAGTTTGACGATCCAGGAGACTCTAACACATGATATTACGGATGGTTAGATGAAAAGATCGTCCATGCACACGTAATACAAGTTTGTAAATCTCGGTTTTGAAAGGTCACCGGACCGAGGTCACGAAACCGTTCAAAACGACCTATGAAAAGCGTCACTGTCTTTGGATATACGGTTAATCGATAACACACACCTTGAATCTATGAACGAAACTGAGAAAAAGGATCGAAATCGGAAACGAAACAAGTTCGCCGGATAATAGATATATGTTCGCCGGATATTTCGAATAAGTTCGCTGAATAATCTAATGAACAGTTTTGACCCTTAAAATCCTTTATATAGAGGTTCTGTTATACAGGCGAAGTTACGGATAACTTCGCCTAGGCGAAGTTATTCACAACTTCGCCTGTTCAACAACATCGCCTAAAATTTCAAAATTTAACCCTTAAGAATTTAACAGTTGTCCTTTAAGAAATAAATAACATGATCAATTCTAAGTAACCAGTTAAGAAATCATAACGCTATCTAAGTACAAAAACGTAAAGAATTTAAAGTATAAGGGATCAAATTTCAGTCTCGATAGGGATTGCTACGTTTTAGAAAAGATCCGAACAGGAATCATATTAACTACGTGACTGTCACATAGATTCGTGTTTAGCTGTATTATGACATATAGAGACAGGTTGTAAGCAGGTAATATGCTTAAGATGGTTTTCATCGTTTCTGTGATACGAGTTAGGTACAATTAATCCTTAAAATTTAAGTGGGCAACAACTCAGAAATATTGATGCCTCCTATCTATCCTCAAAGCGTATTTGGCTTTCCCCAAGTCACCCCGAATTGACTTCGACCCATAGTGTCTGATTAAGTTGTAAGTATTCTTTGTCTGCTTCCTGTACTCATTCTTACTCCATGATTGAGAAGTCTCGATATCTTGAACTCTCGAATGTTACAATAACTTCATAAGTACTAAATTTTTTTTTTTTTTTTTTTTTCAAACGACTTATAGACTTCAGAGTAATAAACAACTGCAAGTCCCGAATCTGGATCACTGCAGTGTCTTGAAACGCCTTCTTCACGGGAATCAGAACACTTACGGGCTCGTGTATGACTGGGTAATCACGTTTCTGCCTATCATGCGGAAAGATATACATGAAGACACGCAAAACTCTTATATCAGGCCTAGAAGCAGTCAAATACATCAAAGAACCTATTATAGCCCGATACTGAGTTGGGTCCACATCTGCGTCACCGTCTATTTCAGCTCCCAACTTGTGGTTGACGCAAATTGGAGTATCAAATGGAGAAGAGTCCTCCATCTTGAAGCGCTTGAGGACATCATGAACATATTTTGTTTGATTAATGAACATCCCATCCTTCTTTTGATCAACCTGCAATCCTAAAAAGAACGTTAGTTCACCCATAGCACTCATCTCAAATCTTTTCTTCATGACGGCCTCAAATTCCTGACACATGGAGACTCTTGATGCAGCAAATATGATGTCATCCACGTAGACTTGAACTAGCAGGAAGTCACTTCCATCTCTCTTCACAAATAGTGTGCTGTCAATCAAACCCCTTTCAAAACCATTCTCTAGCAAGTAGTCCGATAACGTTGAATACCAGGCACGAGGTGCCTGATGTAATCCATACAGCGCCTTGCTCAACTTGTACACGTGATCAGGAAAGTCTGGGTCAGGAAAACCCGGAGGTTGCTCAACATACACAACCTCATCAACTTTCCCATTGAGGAACGCACTCTTCACGTCCAACTGAAACACTTTCATCTTCTTAAAAGCAGCAAACGCCAAAAACAATCTTATCGCTTCCAACCTGGCCACCGGAGCGAACACTTCATTATAATCTATCCCCTCTTGCTGATTAAATCCTTTAACGACCAGCCTCGCCTTGTTTCTTATAATAATCCCCTTTTCATCTCTCTTGCACTTAAACACCCATTTTGTGCCTATCGCATGCACATTCCTTGGTTTTTCAACCAAAGTCCAAACTTCCATCTTCTTAAATTGAGCCAACTCTTCTTGCATGGCCTCGACCCACGAGCTGTCCTTAAGAGCCATTTGATAATTTTTCGGTTCAATCTGGCTAATAAAGCATGAGTACAAACATTCGTTCATTATACCCGTTTCCTTAATGCTTGTGTAAACACAGGTGTGCTCATTCAAGCTACTTCTGGTTTGTACACCGGAGGACACATCACCTATAACATTCTCCAAAGGGTGGTCTTTGTGAATTCTCGTGGTCGGAACAGCACCGACATGCAAATTATCTTCTAAATTAGAAAAGAGCTCATCAATGGTTGTTTCTGGCTGAGAGTGAAATGGATTGATAAACTCTTCTTCAGGAGAGACAGCAGGGGAACCGATAGAATTTGATGAGGAAGGTTGACAATCATCAAATAGCTGTCTATGTGCCAAATTTTCCTCCTCATCTAGAATCATCTTCGTAGCAACACGCTTCTTCTTCTGTACAAAACAAATCAGGTATGTTAAAAGACTTGAAGAGCCTATCATAGTCGAAAATCCCACGAGGTCCGATGCTCGGTCTTGGCGATCTGTAACTCGTAATGTCGGTGTTACATACCACCTCAACCTTGCCGTTCGTTGTATTAAAGACACGCCTGTTGGGAGTCCCAACTTCATAGCCGACTAAGATTCCTTCAGCGGCTGCTTCACCAAACTTTGAATGTGCCTTTAAATTGAACACGGGGACCCGAAAGCTTCAAGTCCACACAAATTGGGCTTTCTCCCATGCATAAGCTCGTAGCATGTTTTATTAAGTCTTTTTACCGTTAAAACTCTTTTCAGTACATAGCAAGCTGTAGAAACAGCTTCAGCCCAGAACACCACCGGAAGCTTCGAATCAGCCAGCATAGTTCTGGCTCCTTCAATTAAAGTTCTATTCTTCCTTTCAGCCACTCCATTCTGTTGCGGAGTATACGGAGCGCTGAATTGGTGTTCAATCCCTCTTGACAGACAGAAGATCTCCATTTCAAAATTTTTAAACTCGGAACCATTGTCACTTCTGATGAACTTCACTCGTTTATCCATAATGTTCTCAACTTTGGTAATCAGATTCTTCACCATTTGAGCCGTTTCGTCCTTTGATTTCAGGAAGTATACCCACGAGTATCGTGAGTAGTCATCAGTGATCACCAAGCAATAAGTTGTACCACCTAGACTTCTTACATTCACAGGACCGAAGAGATCCATGTGAAGCAGCTCTAGTGTACTGGCAATTGAATTTACTTTCTTGGTGAGATGAGACTTCTTGTGCTGCTTTCCCTTTTTGCACGCAAGACATTTGTCTTCAAAATTGAAACTTTTTAAGGGAACACCCAACACAAGCCCATGTCTGACAATATGGTTCATCTTCCGAAGATGAATGTGCCCCATTCTCCTGTGCCACAGTTCAGATTCCGATTCGCTTGCTTTCGTCAAAAGACACGATTCTTCAGTTGACATTTCAGTTGAACTTAAATCCATCATATACGTATTTCGATCACGTGGAGCCTTCATTACTATCCACTCCTCTGGTATTTGAAAACCAGGCTTCAACACAATCGCATCAGTCTTCGTGAAGTGTACGGTATAATCTTTATCACAAATCTGCGACACACTCAGCAGATTGTGCTTCAGTTCTTCAACAAAGTTCACATTTTCTAACGTCATCTTCCCGTTAGTTACCGTACCCCTCCTGTTATTTTGCCTCCACTCTCACCGGCAAAACTGACTCTTGCTCCTTAAACAGGTTTTAAATCTTGTAACAAATCCTTGTTACCAGTCATGTGCCGGGAACAGGCGCTGTCCACAACCCAAAGATTATTGGAAGCCCTGTTCAACTGTTCCTGCACAAACAAAAGAGATTATTAAAATTTGGGGACCCAAGACCTCTTGGTCTTGGGTCGATTAACCTTCTTAACAGAACTCACACACCTTGGCTGACCAAAGTTAGCATTAGAAAAATTTCCACGAGTCCTAACAAGATACCTCCTTGGAGACTGATAGTGAGGCCAACCAAACCGACAAACATTAAGAGAATCATAAGAATTATAGCATTTGGTTTGGTTATTAGTAGTGTAAAAACGAGATGTGTTTCTTTGAAAACCTGTATTATCTCTCAAATTTGAATGGTTTTCATTTTTAACATTTAAACGATTACCAAAAACCTTAGTCTCAGTTTTCGAGGGCCTCACCTCTCTGAAACGCTGCTTCAGAGGGCAATCAGCAACAAGGTGCCCTGTTTGATTACATCTAAAACAACACCTATATTCAGCTTTCTTTTCAGCAGATGTTTTAGATGTAGAGGCAGTATTACCAACCGTACATCTCACATAAGGTGGGACATATGGGTTGAGTGGAGTACTCCTATTAGTTGATTTAACTTTTTCTCCACTAGTGGGTAATACTTCCTTCTCTTTTGTCTTACCCGACTCGGATGACTTATCCGAATCAGATGAGACTGGACTTGAAATTTTAACTTTTGAGACAGGCGAACTTGTTTCGCCTTTACTAACTTCCGGTATTTTACCAGTTTCCTTAGCAGGACCTGTCTGATCAGCTACAAACTTAACAGATTCATGAACACTGGGATTGAAAGTATAATTATGGTTATAAGGTGGTGGAACCTCATGGTAACCAATTCCTCCCCTCTTAGGTGAGGAACCTTGATCACTAACGAGGTGATCAAGAATAGCAGAGGAATTCCGGAATTGCTCCAGTTTCCTATTTAGTTCCACCACTTTTACCTGGTGATCAGCAATCTGTTTTTCTTTCTCAGCGATTAACTTGGTTTTCTCTTCTAAAACCTCGTAGCTTAGATCGATCACATCAATTTTCTCAGCTAATTTTGTTTTTAAACTTTTAACGTCTTTTTCACAAGCTTTAATTTTTATTTTATAATTATTTTCTCTTGTTTTTGTGAAGTGATGATCTTCTTTCAAGGTTTTAAATTCGGCGTCCAACTTAACATACTGATCAGTAATTGTAGCAAGCTGTTCAGACAAGTTCTCACATTTAGTACAGATAGGTTTAGTACATACCTCGGAGTTCTGGTCATTAGCCATGAAAGCTTTTTCATTTTCAGCAGCTTTCATACATTCTTCAGCTGCAACCTTCGCCATGTGTGCCTGCTCAAAGAGTTCTCCAGAGAACATGTTCCAGTTGTATTCACCAGCATCAGACATCATGGCATTATCCCTATTGTTATTTCCACTTTGCTGTGTAGTCCTCCCCTGACTACGTTCTACACATGCATTAGTGCACTCCTTTGCAAAGTGTCCATTTTGTTGACAATTGTAACACCTCACCCTTGACTTATCAAATCCAGGCTTTCCACCTACGAACTTTCTGCCAGTCTTCTTCATGAAACGCTTCACTCTTCTGACTATCATCGCCATCTGCCACTGCAGATCAATCTCCTCCAGATCATCAGGATCGATCTGGTCATAGTCTTCTTCCAAAGCAGCAGGGTCCACAATCTTCCCTTGTATGTAGTTCTCGTAAGAAGCAATAAAAGATGCATAGAGTGCAAACTGCTCTTCAGCAGATTTGACACTCATTGGCATCTTAGTGTAGTTATTGCTTGAAGCACTGGGAGAGAAACTACTCTTGGATGCTTGAGGTTTCGAAGCACTTGATCCTCCAGCAACAAAGCAAACATCACCGTTCATGTTTACTGACACATTTCCTTCATGAGAAGAGTTAGAACCTGACTCTCCTTTGGAGTAGTAAGCAGCAGATTCAGACTTCGAACTTGAGCCTGAGATAACTTTGGCACCATACATACCAGGGTCTTGAACCTGATCCGTTGGTGTCTCTTTACGAACCATATTAAGCTCAAAGGTTCTGAGCTTGTTTACTGCTGTCTCCAAGTCATAATTAGGAAAGTCTTTGTCTTCCCTCATTAGAACAGTGTACATTTCCCACTTTGGTGGGAGAGCATCGAGAAGCTTCTCAACTATTTCCTCCTCTCTGTAAGCAATAGAATAGTTGTTCAGCTCTGTCATTAGATGATAATATCGGGTGATAATATCATCAAGCGATTCGTTCTTCAAATACTTGAAGACAGAGAACTGGGTCTTTAACAGCTTAATCTTCGAGGCACGAATACCCACGTTCCCTTCGAATCTATTCTCAAGAGCATCCCAAAGCTCTCGTGCAGAAGTGTACTTCCGGAATGTATGGAGAATCTCTTGAGGAAGAGCCATAGTAATTGCAGCATGGGCCTTGCTCTCGGCCTCATACATCTTCTTCTCTTCTTCCTCCATCTTGCTGTACTTCTTTATCACATCCCGACCTTCGTATTCCATTGTCGGTGGAATATATCCATTCTGGATGCACACCCACATCTTTGCATCCTGGTATTTAATATACTGAATGAACCTATCTTTCCACGCCACAAAGTCGGTTCCTTTTATCAACCTTGGGGCCTTAGTAGCCGACCCCGCTTCAACTTCCATTTTGACTAACTCTGAGATGTTAATCGGCGACATCTTCTCGAAAACACGAAAAACCTGAAAAAAAAAAACAAAAATTCTTCCAAACAGTACTATAGGCGAAGTTAAGGATAACTTCGCTTAAGTGTTAACTTCGCTGGAAAATCCTTAAATTCGCGTGACTTGGCGAAGTTGAGAATAACTTCGCTTAAGATTAGCGAACTTAGGAGGTAAGCGAAGTTGAGGATAACTTCGCTTAGGCGAACTTATGAGGTAGGCGAAGTTGTGGATAACTTCGCTCAACCTTATATCTTCGCCGAAACCCTACTTCCAGCGACGGCAACTTCGCCTGAAGAACAACAACTTCGCCCGAAGAACACTGAAAATATTCAGATCTGTTTTCGACGATTTAGCAGTTTCCGGTTGGTGTGACGGCTTGAATATGACTGTATAAGGTGAGTATAACACAATATCAACAAAAACGCGTCCCGCGAATAGGTCAAACGAGACGTTTTCTACACCCGCGTGAAATCCCGAACCACACAATCGAGCCAAAGCTCTGATACCAATTGTAGGTTCCCGGACGGATCTTACACGGGATATCGCTATCTACGTAGGTGCGGAATCCCTGCGTAGGTAGTTACGAGCGTAGAATACGTAAAACAATCACACGCGATACAAACGAACACGTTATATATTATAACTTGAAAACACGTCTATTACAGACTCGATCTCTCGTCTATAGACTTACTGAATTACACGTGATTAACCAAAACTCTAACTTCTTAACCGTAACCCGTAGGCTATATAAATACACGACAACTTCGCCTCAGGCGAAGTTATCAGTAACTTCGCTCGTTGAACAAGTTCGCCTAGGCGAACTTGTCGACAACTTCGCTTGTTCAACAAGTTCGCCTAAGCGAACTTGTTGACAACTTCGCTTACATACATTTATGTACCAACAGTGTGTCATTAATTTGGTTTCTCAAGCTACCATGGGAAGCCATAGAAAGCCCAACCCAATAAAAATTTCATTTTGAATTTTGATTTTTAAAATAAACTTTGTTTATTTATTTAAATATCTTAGAATTATTCACATTGTTTTAAATTCCAACGCATCCCCAAGTCATGATAAGTCACTAACACGATTTTATTTAAATTCATTTCCTTATTATCTTTCATCAACCTTCTTCACAACTTACCCATCATCTCCTAAAATTTCAACTTTGGTCCTCACGGAATCTCTTTCCTAAGAATTCATCATCTTAATCAACGTCGTTCATCTGCTTCTCATGATTGCCGTCTGGCTGCTATAATCACCAAGGAGTTTGTTGTTGCTCTCTCAAATGACCATGTTAGGCATGGAACCCACTCTTGAAAGGATTCTAAACCTACCCCTGACAAAACCAAAACCGAATCCTCAACCGATGCTAAGGCCGAACCCAAACCCACGTCACACAATGACAACACTTCTCACCACAAACGTAAGTCTAACCACCAAAACTATGTCGTTAACTAAACCAACCATCATCTTCAACAAAACCAAAATGCCCCTAACAAGAAACCTTATGCCGGTTCAAACCCGTTATGCTCCAATTGCAACTATCATCACCCGGCCCAATCCCCGTGCCGTCTCTGCACCCAATGCAATCGTTATGGCCACCTTGCAAATGTTTGTCGTACGCTGCCTAGAGCGGAAGTCGTCCCACAACGGTCTGTCGCCTGCTCCTAGACCTGCTACTACCCGTGCTTTCTACAATTGTGGAGACCCTAATCATCTCCGCAATGTGTGTCCTCAACTCATCCATGTTCACCATGCTCAAGCTATGCCCGCACCCTACTACACTACTCATGCTCCTCAAGTCCAAACCCATCAACCCTACATTCTTCAAGCTCCTCTAGTCAATCACATTCATACTTAACCTAAACCTATCAAATCCCGTACCCACAAGGTCAAGTTTGCCAAACTTACTCCAATCATACTCCACTCTTGCAACCCGTTCAAGCTCAACCTATTCAAGCTTTTCCAAATTAATCTACCTTGACTGCTCTAGTTCTTATGGATAAAACTCCTGCAAGTGCTCCAAGTCAAGTGAATCAAGTCAACCGTAACTAACCTTCTCAAAAAATCTGAAGGCTTTTATTGCTTTCGTTATTTCTATCTTAAGTTATTTTTTCTTTTCAAGTTATGCATTATATTAACTCTTTATTAATTGTGGTCTTGGATAATTTCAATTTGGATTATTTTTCTTTTGCGCGTTTTATCTCATGAATAAAGTTTGTCTTATTTATCAAGGTTAATTGCTTATGCTATCGCATGCTATCCTATTTTCTTATTCTCATTCATTACGATCCATTTCAATATCTTCTTCAAAAAATCCATTTTTTTTCAATTTTCAGGATTTATACTTTTACATCAAAAGATGTTTTAGAAATTTCAATGTTTATTTATCAACTCGAACGTTCATTTTTAGAAATGTTTTGTACATTGATGGTCTTCTGGTTTTATATCTAAATTTATCAAAACTTTTGCTTTCTCTCAAATTTATGTTTTTCAATGTTTTGTAACCCACACGATGGGACGGATTATTTTTAACCATCTGATGATCTAAGTAATTATGGGTCGACACGTAATTATTCAAGTCATCGCATGGAAATCATAATACTTATGTTTGACATAATCTATAACCAAAATTAGTTTGAGTAGCGGTACAAATGAAGAGATGATAAGGACATGGTTGATACGCCGCTGGTACATCCTATATATAAGTGCCCTTATCGGATTTTCATTTAAAGCGTTGCTCCGGCTATTATAAGTTTTATGTTATGGTAAAATTTAAATTTTATTTAAAAATATTTCCCTTAAAAGTTTAATTGTTTATAACACGATTATGTTTTAGTTTTCCATAATTTTGGGACGAAATTCCCTAAAGTAGGGGAGACTGTAACATTTCGGATTTTACGTATTCGTATTTGTATTTGTGTACCCGATTCGGGAACGCAATTCAGATCTTTCGTATCAATAAAATCATGCATTTATTAGTAATTAATTTTGTTTAAATTAGTTTATAATTTTATAGCTTTCAAATATGCCAAATAGCCCTTAGAAACTCTTAAAATCGCTTAAAGTGGCTTAAAATGCATTTTTAGAACTTCAGGAACAAAAACTGCTGAAAATCAAAAGCTGATAACCCCCCCTCCCTTCGCGTAGTGAGAAGGAAGGGCCTTGAATCCTTCGTGCGACGCGAAGGAAGGTCTATTCAGCCGAAATTGTTTACGATTCTCGTTTAATGCTAAATCTTTCTCGAAAGTTAAGTTACAAGTTAATTAATCTGCTGTTGAGAAGTGTCTAGGTTCATTCCTTGTAATTTGATCGATATATTGGAGATCACAAGACCCGATTTTGTCATCAATATATTATTCGTTTACCTAAACAAGTCGATTTCT
Organism: Bidens hawaiensis; assembly: GCF_021521415.1. Taxonomy (NCBI): domain Eukaryota; kingdom Viridiplantae; phylum Streptophyta; class Magnoliopsida; order Asterales; family Asteraceae; genus Bidens; species Bidens hawaiensis. The sequence goes on along the minus strand of NW_027499775.1, from coordinate 7,480 downwards.
TGTTCTACAAGTTGAACTACTGGTCAACCGACACTCACATTTATATGCTAGTCATAGTAGCCAATGCCTAATTCGCAAGACAATGGTCAACTGACACGCTATTTGCTCATGGTTTGATTAATTCATACTCATATTATTTTGTTTGCACATTTATCATTTATTATATATTATTATTAGTGTCAAAACAGATGATTATGTCATTCAACATGTGCTGTTGACAAATCTCTTTTTATTTTGTACACATATGCAGGTTATCAGTTTATTTGGAGTTAAGGTGAAGAACACAAAGAGAGAGACTTTTGACATTAAAAAAATAAAGAATATTTAAATGTTATTTTGTTTTGGATTATTATTGTTATGTTTGGAACTTGTGCACATATTTGAAATTTGAAATAAATAAATTAAATTGATATTGTCATATTTTATATTGTATAATAGTACCTTGTGAGCTGTGAACCACGGTTCGTACCCCGGCGTTTTTGCCTTAGGTTGGGGTGTGACAGTCTTCTACCTCCACACCCTCTTTTCTTTTCAACCCATCCACCGCCTCCTTGTTTTAATTAAGAAGCAAGACGATTTGTTCCTCAGCTAACGAATGGTCAAAAAAACTCGCCTTCTTTAATTCCGTCTGCACTCACCATGCTCCGTACAACCCCGTTCTCATCTACGAACAAGACTATTTTGACTTTCAAAGTATTAACGGGTTGCACCTCTATCGAGTCATGGTAAACTACCAACTCCTTCCCTGAAGACTCCCCCTTGGAAGGAATATTACTAGATGATGAGACACCTGGTTGCTAATCAACACTGCCGACCTCAGGATCCTTGTCTTGATCATACTCCTTTAGTTTCTTCAGCAAATCTTCCTTGCATGTCAGCTGAAGGATCATTTCGTCTTGTTTCTCTATTTTCTCCCCCTGGCAGCAAGCAATGCTCTCAGCTCACGATTCTCCTTCTATAAATAATGTAGACCCCTCATCATTTGTCTTTTAGCGCCCCTCATTATCTCTTGAAATTTTCGATCTGCAGCCATTTGATTCTCCTACATATGTATCAGATTCAGCAATTGAAACATCTGATGTTGTACCGGCATGTTGTAGAAATTGGGATGAAATAGCTACATCGGGCCTTGTGGTCTATTGAAGACATGAAAGAGCAATATGGCCTCTGTATTGGTATTGCAGGAATAGATGGGCTCGTAGTCGCCAAAAACTTATTGAGGGGAAGGAATAGGAGATAACATAGATCGAGGAATCTCAATAAAGCGCAGATCTATCGAAGTAGTCATCGTAAGTGTAACAAATGGTATACTAGGAGTAGTAGCTTCCGGTGTAGTTGGTAACAACAGGAGTAGCAGGAGTACAAACCAGCACCCGTGGTTCTTGTTGTGGATCCTATATAAATAAGCTCGAACCCTTCCTGGTTAGTTTAGGCTTAGGCTCGTCAGTAGCAATTGCCTTGCCCTTAGCCTTTGGTTTTTGTTCCTCTGCACCACCATTACCACCATCATGTCCATCTTTCCACCATCACAATCACCATCACCTCCACCTTCACGTTCTGAATCAGAGTCATCTTGTATCAAAGATCATTAGGTGGAGCAACATACCGTTCATTCGCCAAATGCCTAATCAACCTCTTGTGTTTAGACCTAGTATGTTCATTCTGTCCCCTATAAGTTTGAATCTGCCTCATGGTCTTCCTTCATATGATCTAATTGGATAAGATCATCTAACAGCTCTAGGTCTTTGATCAAATTCAACTCCAAGTGATTTATGATCATCTGCCAGAAACAAGGATACATTAAGAACTTGTTGGTCCTCTTGGTGCAGTTCTCCTTCAAGTGATAAAACACCGTCTCCGAGAAGTTGAACCGTTTGTTAAGCACCAAGGCAATGAAGGCTGACTATAGCATGATTTTACATTCATGGAAACCACATTTACATCTTCCAAGATAATGAATCGGTACATGTAGGGGTGTGCATGGGTCAGTTTGGGCGGTTCTAAGCTAAACCCATAACCATAACCGATATGTCGGTTAATGAATAACCATAACCATAACCGACCCGTTATGGCGGTTATGGTTAATCGGTTTTGTAGGTTATATTGAGTCGGTAATGGGTCAGTTAACCGTGGCCAAAAAAATATAATTGGGCTTAAAAGTTTGGTATCGATTATTACAAAAAAATGACATGACATTGTAACGTTTCGTTTTTTGTTCCGATTCTCACGTGCTTGTAATCATTACCCGACCCGGTTCGTAGTCGAGTAAACTATCAATAAAATATTTCATTTGTTAACTATTTCTTTTATATATTTATTTAACTATCCAAAAGATATGAATCTAACCTCTAACTAAACTTTTGATCTTCTTTGTACCCTTAACCAAAATAGAAGGACCAAACTGTAAATATTATTCAAAAAAATAAAATAAAATACAAAATAATAATAGCCTTCTTCTTCTCCAAGCTTGGCCGACAACCCCCCCTCCCACATATGGTAACTTGATTAATACTTCCTAAAACACGAAATTGAATTTGCAAAATTGATTCTCCATCAAAATCGCATCCCACCGACGGTTTAATCTTGGTAAACGAATCAAAATTCACAGCTAACATAATCAATTTAATCCCGCGGCTCACCAACCCTAAATTGCTATATAATCACAACAAAATTTCAATTAAACCCGCACACACAATCCCTACAGCATCACGATCCTAAACCCTAACCTAATTGCAACTTTCATACCGTTAAAAACTGATTGACATCAAGTTCGAGCTGTGACATAGTTTTGATCGTTCTCCCTCAATTCATCGCATAATCTGGTAATTAAAACATGCTTTTAGATCGCATTTAACCAAAAATGTTTAACCCTAAACCAATTTCAATCATCATTAACGTTTTGTTAATCAACTGGGTCTAGGGTTATGTTCTTAAACTGAGTTCTGCTTACGCCGTCTGTTTACATATTTTTAAGTTTGACATCATTAACAAATGGTAACACCATCCTGGTGGTTGGTGGGTTTATGTTAGAAAACTTGGAACCGGCCCATGCGCGGGTTCGACTCCCCAGGACCCGGTTTTGAGTTTTTCTTTTTTCTTTTTTTTTCTGTAACCATATTATTGATAATATACAATTATATACCACTAAATAAACAATATTTTAACGAAACCGAACCCTAAACTCACATTTTCTTGTCGTGAACCTTCATTTATTGATTTATCTATAATATATACACATATATATTTTGCATATAAATTCACTACATATGTTTAATAACAATAAATATGTGATCTATTAAACCGAACTAGCTTAGAAATTCAAATAGTTTTTTCCCACTAATGGATGTACAAGTATAATATTTTATCAATAAATTTACATTTACGTTTCTATCAAAACATATAACTTATAATTTTCTTTTTGCTAATGATTTATATTGATTACATATAGCATAAATATTAAATAATAATAATATGAACACAAAATAATGACGCATTTAGTTTCTTATCGATTAATATATTCCTCACATTTTTTTTAAACATATTATATATAATTTTATGGTTAATCAATATTGATTATTTATAATGTTTATTTATTTATAAATACAAGCTTATAAGTAAATATTAAAGAAAAACGCTAATAATAATAATAATAGTAATAATAATAATAATAATAATAATAATCAATATATATAATAATCTCCAAAATTATTTTAACAATTAAACTAATAGTTCTTTAATCTCAAACACCATCAACTCGCAAATCCATTATAAACCTCGTTAATTTTTCATTTATTAATTAATTTTGTCGTTAACAATTAGGGCGTTTTTATTGACGTATCTCGAGAAGCATAACTGTCACCGCCTTAACTTTTTATCATCGTATCAACACTCATTCCAACCGATAAGATAAGTAATTCACACCCCCCTTATTACCGTTTTATATTTTGGGGGCGTTATGCATTCATAACTCAATCATTTATTTCACTACAATTTCATTATTTGCGTTATATGATATTACTCAATTAGTTATACGTGCAAATGTGAATATGTGTTTATTTTATGTTTTGGTGGTTGGTATCTTATCCTCATCCTCATCCTCATTAGTATGATTATACGACGTCGGAGTAGCTCGTTATCTATGTGATTCGAGTGAAAAGACAATTTTTATATTTATTGTTATGCTAGTTGTAGTAGTTCATATTTATCGCAAGGAATTGTCATTTTAAACTTTATATGTATTCAAACATCGTGATTACTTGCTCAACTTTATGTTGACAAACTATCTATTTTCACGCATGATGCACGTAGCTATATTGGATGAAGAAACAAGTTAAAGAATAGTTGGACCTTAGGTTGCATGATGAATAAAGACTTATTTATTGAATTTTATTTTTAATTATTTAAGATGTAATGTTTAGTCTTTTTGAGACAATGTTGTGCTTTGCGTACTTGATATACGAAATAAATAATTTAGATATTGACACGTGTATTTTACTTTAGTGTCTTTTGAGCTATGATACAATTATGTCGCGCCCCAGCATATTCCGCCTTAGGTTGGGGTGTGTCAGACATGATATACCAAAATTAATATAAGCGTTAATATTAATCCCAAATATTAAAAAAAAAGAATGACATTATATAATCCAACAATGAAATTCAACTTAATTTGATAACAAATATTGAACCAAAAACATCAAAATGACATAATCCAACAACATGCTTGGTGGAAGTTAATCCCAAACATATTGTTGGTTAAATTAATGGGCCGGTTCGGTTATGGCGGTTTTGGAATTATCTTTAACCAAAACCGACCCGTATTTGGCGGTTTTAAAAATTTATTAAACCGACCCACCGGTTATGTCAGTTATCGGTTAAAGTTGGTTCGGTTATTCGGTTATGGTTCGGTTAAATGGTTATGACGGTTAAGTTGCTCACCCCTAGGTACATGTTATAGGTACTTGTACTATTCACACAAGTTTGCCTTGTTGTACATCGACTTGTTCAAGTCACCTTTATACTTTAATTTCCCAACAAACCCTTAATCAAATCCTTACCGAACTCATACACATCATCAATCGTATCATCAAAACCTAACACAGTCTGTATAACATCCACATCAAATACAATCTCTTTTCCTTGAATCCCAGCAACGATGTGGTTCTGCCTAGCTACATATCTCGTAGTTTCCAAAATGGCCTTATAAGGTTGTAATGCACCGGGAGATTGGCCGATATAGCTCGGTATATCCTTGAACGTCTTAAAAACATGATCACATCTCCAAACACGCCATTTCCAAAGAAGTTCTGACCCAATAACGCACAGATGTTGTGCTTCTTATCAGCTACTAGACGATTACCAGCCATATCTATAAAAACGAACGTTATAATATTTGAAATATTGTTGAAATTGACTATCATTCTCTTATTCATTATACATTAAAAGGATACGAATGGGCACCAGTCTCATTAGTTAAAAAAAACTTTAACGAATAGACTTATTTGTTAAGAAAATATAATGAATAGACTCATTCGTTACAATAACCAACGAATGAAGTCATTTGTTAATCAAGATGAACGAATGAGACTCATTTTTTATCTGATAAACGAATGTCCAAAAAATCAATAACAAACGGTAATAAACAAATGTGTTCATTTGACTCTAAATCAAAGTCAAAATCGGGATGAACTCAGAAAGTTAAATACTCAAATTTAAATTCTGAAATCGATCAAAACTTAACCATTTACTTTAAAAATTGATCTGAGATCGTCGATATCATATCAACAATAAACCAACCATCTCTAATGTGTTTTGTATGATCCTTTCAATGTCCAATTGATTCTTTTTATATTAATAAAGAGTTTCCGTTAAAACCCCTTAAAAACCAGATCAGTATCTAATTTAAAACCAACCAGATGATTATTATACCTTTAAAACAATCAACGAGGATAAAAAGATCGATTACAAACACGAATAGCTCTGGAAAATTTTTTCAAGATTTTGGCTTGTTATGTGTGAATATCGAGAGAGAATATTGGAGAAACAAATGAACTTCCATTCATTCATTATGGTTTTATAGATGCCGTACATCATGCACACATCCCAGTGCACCCGAATGGCTTATTCGTTAATTCAATTAACGAGTAACCCGTCGTTCTTTAAAATTTAACGAATAACCTTTTATTCGTTCTTCATTCGTTAACAAAATTAACGAATAAGTCTTCATTCGTTATTGACGGGTGGATTGTAGAGGCACCCTTAAAGGTAGTAATTCTAAGTAAAATATGATCGTTTACGTGTTATTTCAAGGATTTAGGTTACTACCGTATATGGTGTGTGTTTGCAGGTACAGGTGCTAAACAATGGCAATTCAAGTGAACTATGATGGAGAGGAGCAAAGGACTTGAGAGTTGGTGATAGCAGTCAACAAGTCAACCAAAGAAGAAGGTTTTGGAGCTGAGGCTACCGTAGCTTACGGTAGCCACCGTAAGCTACGGTACGGGTCCAGCGTAGCAGGCTGCCGTAAACAGACTGATTCTAGCGTAATGGGTTTTGAAGCCACCGTAAGCTACAGTGACCACCGTAGCTTATGGTGGGGCCTGCACGCTGGTGGCGGTTACAACTCCAACTTTATGTTATAATTGGCCTTTGAGATCCTTTTCATGTATTTCGTTTTGAGACAAATGTTGGGGTGATTTTGGGGACTTGAGAACAAGTTTTTGAGGGCTTTTTGATCAAGAATTAACATCATAATCTGAGATTGCTTCGGATTAAACTTGGTATGATGATTTCAATTATGTGTGGCTTAAACTTCTAGTATTTCTCTTGGTTGTAAGGTTATTGCAATACTCTTTTTGTTTATTGTTCTTGCACTTGGATTGATTATCGAATCGTTTAGATTAATATAATCACGTTGTTTGTTTGATTGTTTGTAATTTGTCCATATCGTTTAACCTAATTTTCGTTCTATACGTTCTTGGTGTTGTTGACAATCGAGATTTAGTAGAAGAAATTAGGGTTAGATTATATTTATTGATTAACCAAGTAACGACCTCGCGTTCTAGGTATCCGAGTACTTAGTTCTTGATTAATCACAAACAATTACACTTACACGAAATCAAGATATTATGATTTATCTATTGAACTTAAACAAAAGAGTTGCGTAATAACCGAACTCCTAGAGGAATGCTCATTTAATCAATTGTTTACTACCTTCGTTTAGTTTATTTAGTTTATAAAATCAAATCAAACCAACTTGAATTTTACTTTTTCGTCATTTACATTTGTATTAGTTTAATTGTAAGCTACTCAGTAACACATATTTCACAAACTCTTCGTGTTCGACACCCATTTACCACTATCTAATTAGTTGTATTTGGTTTATTTTTGCGCGACTCTTCAACCTCGTGTCAGTTTTGTCATAGCGGAAGCGAATGTGAAATGGTAACGAATGAAGCACATTCGTTAAGAATAAGTAACGAAT
>NW_027499774.1:0-101692 GCF_021521415.1 Bidens hawaiensis | reverse complement strand
TGGAATTGTCCTTTTATTCTAAACGAACAATCCTTTCTGATTGACTTGTTACCGGTAGAACTGGGTAGTTTTGATGTGATAGTGGGAATGGATTGGTTGGCACGTAACAGGGTAGAAATAAACTGTGAAAAGAAAACCGTCAAGATTCGGGTGTCGGATGACGAGGAGGTATTAGTGCAGGGAGAAAAATCTGGCACCATGATACCATTTATATCCCACCTCAAGGTGTTGAAATATATACGTCAGGGATGTGTGGCGTATCTAGCGAGCCTGACGGCCGCTGATTCTGAGGAAAAACGGGTGGACAATATTCCCGTGGTACGCGAATTTCCACAAGTTTTTCCAGAGGAACTTCCTGGATTACCGCCAACCCGACAGGTCGAATTCAGAATCGATCTGTTACCACAAGCTGGCCCTGTTGCTAAGGCCCCTTACAGACTTGCACCGTCCGAGATGCAAGAATTATCCAACAAGTTGCAGGAATTGTTGGATAAGGGATTTATTCGTCCCAGCTATTCCCCGTGGGGGGCACCTGTACTATTTATGAAAAAGAAGGACGGAAGCCTTCGAATGTGCATTGACTACAGGGAATTGAACAAATTAACCATCAAAAATAGGTATCCTCTCCCCCGAATCGATGATTTGTTCGACCAACTACAAGGTGCGAGCTATTTCTCAAAGATTGATCTTAGATCGGGATACCACCAAGTTAAAATTCAGGAGGAGGATATCCCAAAAACCGCGTTTCGGACTCGCTACGGCCACTACGAATTTTTAGTTATGCCTTTTGGACTAACAAATGCGCCAGCGGTGTTCATGGATCTCATGAACCGAGTCTGTAAACCCTATCTTGACAAATTCGTCATCGTGTTTATTGACGATATTTTGATATACTCGAAGAGTAAAGAAGAACACGAGCGACATCTGAGGTTAATTTTGGAACTTTTGGATCAGGAGAAGTTGTATGCAAAATTCTCCAAGTGTAACTTCTGGTTACAAGAGGTGCAATTCCTCGGTCACGTTATAAACCACCAAGAAATACACGTCGATCCAAGTAAGATTGAAGCAATTAAGAATTGGCAAGCACCTAAATCTCCAAAGGAAATCCGCCAATTCTTAGGCTTAGCTGGATACTATCGTCGATTTATAGAGAACTTTTCCAGCATCGCCCAACCTTTAACCCTCCTGACTCAAAAGGATCGGAAGTATGAATGGGGTGAAGAGCAGGAAACAGCGTTTCAAACGCTAAAACAAAGATTGTGCCAAGCGCCAATCTTAAGTCTCCCCGACGGAGACGATGGATTTGTTGTATATTGTGACGCATCCCGTAAAGGGTTAGGATGCATGTTGATGCAAAATAAAAAGGTCATAGCCTATGCGTCTCGACAGTTGAAAGTTCATGAGAAAAACTACACTACTCATGACTTGGAACTGGGAGCAGTCATCTTTGCACTTAAAATCTGGAGACACTACCTCTACGGTACAAAGTGCACCATCTTCACTGATCATAAAAGTTTGCAGCACATATTCGATCAGAAAGAACTGAATATGAGACAACGAAGGTGGGTCGAGTTACTAAGTGACTATGACTGTGACATCCGATATCACCCCGGCAAGGCTAACGTTGTAGCCGATGCCTTGAGTAGGAAAGATCGAGTTAAGCCACTACGCGTGCGAGCGTTGGGAATGGTAGTCCAATCGAGCCTTTCGGATTTGATTCGAGTCGCTCAACGCGAGGCGTTGAAAGAGGACCAATTGGATAAAGAAGGACTTTACGGGAATGAGAAGAATTTCGAACAGCGTGTGGACGAAATTCTCTATTTCAAAAATCGGATTTGGATCCCGACCCTCCATGACCTTCGTGATTTGATCATGGATGAAGCGCATAAATCGAAATATTCCATACATCCGGGATCAGATAAAATGTACAAGGATGTGAAAGAATTTTACTGGTGGCCGGGTATGAAAAAGGATATAGCCACCTACGTCGGCAAGTGTACGACGTGTGCGAGGGTTAAGGCGGAACACCAGAAACCCTCGGAGATGTTACAACAACCGGAGATTCCCAAATGGAAATGGGAGCAAATCACAATGGATTTCGTGACACACCTCCCTAAGACATCCCGGGGAAATGATGCAATTTGGGTAATCGTGGATAGATTAACCAAATCGGCACATTTTATTCCGATTAGAAACAATTATAACACCGAGAGACTTGCGCAAATTTATATAAATGAAATAGTGTCTCGTCATGGCATCCCCATCTCGATCATCTCCGATAGGGATAGCCATTTCACCTCCAAACTTTGGCAAGCTGTTCAAGAAGCATTGGGAACACGTATTGACCTAAGCACGGCTTACCACCCTCAGACCGATGGTTAGTCTGAGAGGACCATTCAAACTTTGGAGGATTTGCTTCGTGCCTGTGTACTGGACTTTAAGGGAAATTGGGATCAACATCTCCCACTCGTTGAATTTTCCTATAATAACAGTTATCACAGCAGTATAAAGGCAGCACCTTATGAAGCATTGTATGGGCGGAAGTGCCGATCACCACTTTGCTGGTCTGAAGTGGGTGACTCGCAGGTCATTAGATCGGAGCTGGTCTAGGAGACGACCAGCAAGATTCTTGAAATTAAGAACAACTTGAAAGCCGCGCGGGATCGGCAGAAGAGTTATGCCGATACCCGTCGAAAACCGTTGTCATTTGAGAAGGGTGAAAAGGTATATTTGAAAGTATCACCCTGGAAAGGAGTGGTCAGATTTGGAAAGGCGGGGAAGTTGGCCCCTAGATACATTGGACCATTCAACATCACTGCAAAGATCGGTCCGGTAGCTTACCGACTAGAACTGCCTGAGGAACTAAGTGCAGTTCATAACGTGTTTCATGTGTCGAATTTGAAAAGATGTCTGGCGGATGAGACATCGGTGTTACCCTTAGAGGGTGTTCAAATAAGTGATAGGCTCAACTTCGTAGAGGAGCCCATCGAAATAGTGGACGGTAAGATCAAGCAACTTAGACACAATAAGATCTCGTTGGTCAAAGTTAGACGGAATTCGCAACGAGGCCCAGAATTTACTTGGGAACGAAAGGATGAATTTCGGAAGAAATACCCCCACCTATTTCCTCAAAAGGAAGTAGTTGACGTGTAAAATTTCGAGGACGAAATTTTTATAACGGGGGGAGAATGTAACGATTCCGGCAAATCCAGGTATACCCTAGCCGGAATATACTATTTACGTGTCATTTAATATTGATTATATGAGTTATAGTATGTTTATACGAGTATATATGATTCATGGTACGAATCATACTCGATTATATAGTGAATCGTATTGGAATTACAATTAACCAATGAACGATTATTGAAACCCGAACGAATCGGGAATTACATTATAGACGAATTATATAATGTTTAGTGATGTTTACGAAGTATTAATGCTTCGGGATAATGAATTATAGCACAGAAAAAGGATTTCGATTTATTAATACGTCGGTACGTTAAACGGAACCTTTAATACCAAACCAAGCAAGAGATGATCAATCAAGCCGAAAAAGATGCATAATTATTATTAATATGATGTTTTAAGTCAATAAATGTCATGGTTTAAGTTTTTAAGTCGGTTTTATGTAAATTTTATTTTAACCCGAAAAACGACCATTTTAGACTCGTTTTAAGCCGAAGTACGCGTTTAAACGAGAGACGAACTGAACCAGACTATCCACAACATTATCCAGATTGCGTAATCTGGATATGTGGCCTAGAATTGATGAGAGGGCCCCACCCCCCCCCCCCACCCTAATAGGACCGATCGGTCCATATTATTATTATTATCATTCCATTTTTTTCTTTTTTCTAACAACAAAACTCTCTCAAACTCTCTCAAATCTTCAAACATCCATCCATCTCCTTGATCTTTAAACCAAAACTTCAAGGTATACACATGTTTTAAGGGTTGAATCTTGATTTCTAACTCCATGATCTTGAGAACAAGAGGTTCCAAGTGAAATATGGGTGAAAACCCGAGATGGAACCGGTTCTCATATGATCAAGGGATGTATACAAGTTATACAAAGGATCTTGATCCAAGTAATGAGTTAAAAGTGTTTAGAATAAAATTTTACGGTTAAAATCTTGTTAAAATGAGTTTCCAAGTGAAAGATGGGTGAAAACCCGAGATGAAACCGACTCTTGCATGATCAAGAGATGTATACATGTTATACAAGGGATCTTGGTCCAAGAAATGAGTAAAAAGAGTCGAGAACGGATTTTTACGGTTAAAACCTTTGTTTTTACATAAAAACCGACACTTTGAAAAGAAATGGTTTGATTGTTGGTATAGTTTGCTTGGTATAGTGTTATTGTGCTTGTAAGTGTTGTATCTAGCGGCTAGCAAAGGCTAGAAACCGAGATCCTTGCGATCTAAAGCTAGAAAACACAAGATAGTTCGGTTTTCGTGTGGTTATGAAATTTGGACAGATTGTAGCACGCTTAGAGTCGAGTCACGAAATTTCACAGAGATGATCTACACATGAAAATATGAGATCTGTAAATTTTTGGTAATTTTTGGATAAAAGATGAATATTTGGTGAATTTAATGCTCGGTTTTGGCCAAAAATAGTGAAAAATAGCTAAACATGATGAAAAATTCTGGAAAATTTAAGATAAGCTTTTTATAACATATAAAAGTCACCCACAAAATTTGAGCTCAGTTGGAAAAGTCTAAGTAGGCTTTTCGGTGAAACGAGTTCTAGGGCTTTCTACCTCGGTTTTGGGTGAAAATGGCTTGAAAAATGAGTTTTAAATTCTGGAAAAATTCCAGGGAGTTATGAGGATGGCAAGGATCATCCCAGGAAAATTTGGGATTTTTCTAAAGTGTTTTGGTATTTTTGACATATTTAGTGTATTAAAAAGGTTTAAAAATAGATAAATAAATGTAAATATAAGAAAATAAATCTGGAAAATTTTTATAAAATTTCTTGCTGTCAAAATAAGTTTTGTGCAAAATTTCAAGACCCGAGAGTAAACGGGTAATTATTTGTGCTAAAAAGAACATAAAAACAAATTTTTAAAGCTTAAAACGTGTAAACCGGCAAAACTCGCATAAGCGAGCTGACTGGCATATAAAAACCTAAAAATGGACTATTTTCATAAATCTAAGTAAATTAAGTAAAAACAAATCATCCGAAAATAATTCGGATGATTTGGGTAATTCTACTCGATTTTTACTGTTTCCGGCACCTAAATGACGGAAACGGGCCCCGCGGCCAAACGGGGTGTCAAACCGAGCTCTAAATTCATCACTTTAACTAAAATATCAGTCAAACCCCCTTTATGGGTCGGGTGTGGCCAAACTAATTTTTGAAACTTAAAAACGGATAACCGTGCTAGGCACGCGAATCGAAGAAAACATAAAAATGATAATTTTGACTGTCAAACTCTAAGCAATGTTACAATTTGAGTCCTTAGAAGTGTCACGGGATTAACATTGTCCCCGGATCGAGTACAGTACTGGGTTAACAATGTCCCCAGAAGTACCGATTAATACGGATTTAATTTATGGGAATTATATAGTAACGACTTAGATATTATATTACAGATCCCGGCACGTAGCTGTTCATTGTAGTACCCACCGACTCACAAAAAGGTGAGTTTTCACGAGCCCCATTTAATGAACTGTTTTTTTTTAAATATATTTTCCCGGGGCGGAAAACATGTCTTATTTAAAGTATTTAAGTACATACTGATCGTATGGAAATACTTGTATATTTATATATGAATGGTTTGATGCACAGGATATATAAATTGTTTATCATGAGTTATTGTTCTGGGGTAACATAGTTCCCAGGGGTTATTATTGTTCTGGGGTAACATAGTTCCCAGGGGTTATTATTGTTCTGGGGTAACATAGTTCCCAGGGGTATTTATTGTTCTGGGGTAACATAGTTCCCAGGGGTTATTATTGTTCTGGGGTAACGTAGTTCCCAGAGGTTATTATTGTTCTGGGGTAACATAGTTCCCAGAGATTATTATTGTTCTGGGGTAACGTAGCTCCCAGAGGTTATTATTGTTCTGGGGTAACATAGTTCCCAGAAAGTTAATGGAAATGTTCTGGGGTAACATAGTTCCCAGCATGATTATATTGCTAATAAATGATTATTAAAATGATTTGTCAGTGTTTATTTAAATTAGTGAAGCTCACCAACTATTCGTAGTTGACCCGTTTTCTTTACATGTTTTCTAGGTATGCTCAAGTTGGAATGATTGATATGTGCTTAACTATCTGTGCTACCTGTTGGAAGCTTGCTGCTCTATGTTTTGTAATGAATTTATTAATGTCTTATCGGTAAAATATGTGTGTAACACCTAGACAGTAACGAAACTCGCAACAATGTAATATGTTATAAATTAATGTAGCGGTATTTTCTTTATAAGCAATGCTGTTGATATCAGATGTGTCTGTTGCATCCCGTGTACGTTTCCGCTGCGGTTACGGGGTGTTACAATTATACCACATTACAACTCCATACGCTCTTATTTCGTAGTCGATTATCATGGCCTCCCAAAGTGCTGCTTCATCCGTCAACATGGGTGCCTCGAACACGGGAGAAACGGTCGTTCGGGTCATTCCCACGAAACGAAACCAAGATGTTTGGCAACATTTCGACCTATGCGAAATGTCTAACGGTAGCCAAAAAGCTCGATGCAAACATTGTTTGAAGTTTTATGGCAAAGATGCAAACTCCACTTTAAAAGCGCATGTACAAAGGCCTTTTGCAAGGTCTTGAAGGACGAATCGGGAAGTAGTTCGCAGCCGGAGATGACGAATCAAGGAACGGTGTTTACGTACGACCTTGAAGCGGTACGTCAACAGTTTTCAAACTTTGTGATTCAACAAACACTTCCTTTCAACCACTTCGACAACCCTCAATTCACGGAGATGATGCAAAAGTATGTTCAACCACGCTACCAACACGTAAGTCGTTCGACCCTTAGAAGAGATTGTCTTAAAGCATGGAAAAACGCTAAATCCGAACTAATTTCATACTTTTCAAACTTACAAACTGGTGTAAACTTAACAACGGATGTGTGGTCGGTACCTAATGGTTCGCCCGACTCATACATTTGTGTGACGGCTCATTGGGTTGACCCCGAGTCGTGGCAAATGATGAAACGAACCGTTGCATTTCAATTGTTTGATTACCCGCACACGGGTAGAAATATTTTTAAACTCTTGGATAAAGTCATTCGACAATACAAGATTGAACATAAAATCTTTACAATTTCGTTTGATAACGCATCCAACAATACGGCCGCGGTTGGCCATTTAAAATTAAAGTATAAACCTATTTGTGATGGAGCGTTTTTTCATAGCCGATGCATTGCACATATTATCAACTTGGCCGTGCAAGATGGGTTAAACGTGATCGAAACGCAAAGAAACAATTTTAAAAGAATGTTACGAGATGTTTTTAGCAACAATAAAACATTTTCAAGATACAAAAAATTTTGTGTAGAAGCTAATTGTCAATGGTTGGGGCCAAATTGGGATTGTCCAACAAGATGGAACTCGACTTGTGATATGTTTGAGAAAGCCATCCAACAAAAAGAATCATTAATTGCGTTTCATCAAATTTTGTCAAGTAGGGGTAAATGTGCACCGTACGATCCTAGAAACTGGTTATTGATTGAGATCGTTACGGAGGTCCTTCAAATTTTTAAATCTTGCACAACTAGTTTATCCGGGGTTTACTATCCAACAAGCCCCATTGCTTTACCAAAAATTGCTGTCATGTGCACAAAGTTGAGTGAACTTCATTGTCGGGGTGCACCTAATTTTGATATGGGTGTAAAAATGAAAGAAAAATTTAGAAAATATTTTCAAGAACTACCCGCTGTTTTGACATGTGCTGCTGCGTTAAACCCTTGCATCAATGTTGGTGGTGTTGAAGCTTTAATAGAAAAAATTTCTGACGAGCTAGAGTTAAACGACGATCAAAACCCCTATTATAACCAAACTTTAAAGAATGCTTTCAACACCACCTTGTCAAACATGTATGATGTTTACCTTACAAAATACGGGTCGTCTTCCCAAATTCATGACTCGTAAAGAGCTGTTGCCCAATCCCAATCCCAAACCGACCTTGAAATGGGGATGTACTACATGATTTGGGAAGACGCCGGTAAACGTCAAAAGGTAAACACCCCAAGCAGTGAACTTGGAAGGTATGGTGGTACCAACTTTGTGAAACACATGACTCCGGATGAATTTAGAAGTCTTGATTTGCTGGCTTGGTGGAGAGGTAAGGAGGATGAGTTTCCGATCCTCGCCGCCATGGCCAAAGATTTACTAACGGTCCAAGCTTCCACGGTAGCTTCGGAGTCTGCTTTTTCTGTTTCTGGCAGGGTTATATCGATTAGGAGGACTCGACTCACTCCACCAGCTGTAGAGATATCGATTTGCTACAAGGATTACTTGGACTCTTTAGATAGGGCACAACATCAACGCTCACTCGAGGGGGAAATGGAGTATGAGGCGGGCTTGTATGAAGACGAGGTCAATCAAGGACACACTCAACCAATGACCGATGAAGAAGCCGCGTACGACGATTACCTAAGGAATAGCTCGGGATCGGGTAGCGAAGAAAATTAGTTAAAGAAACAGCAAACATGGAGGCAAATAATGAGTAAGAAACAGCAAGTTGTTAATGTAATCGTGTCTAAGCATTCTTTAATGTTTGTATTTTTGAGATACGAATATGCGATAACGATTTAATGTTTGTATTTTTAATGTAAAAGCTATAAATGAAAGTTATGTGTTTTTAATCTTCCAAGCAAAGAACCCTAACAACGAAAGCAAAGAATGGAGTGAGTCCATTTTGCCTTGTAGTTACCGGTTTGCCTTGTAGTTACCGGTTTGTTTATACTGTGAAAAAATAATGGTTATTTAAAAAAAAAAATAAAACAAAAACCGGTTAACCTAAAAACCGGTTTTTATAAAACCGGTTAATAAAAAAACCGGTTTATTAACCGGTATGAACCGGTTTCTAAACGGTCCTAACCGGTTTGACCGGTTAGGGTTTTCAGATTAAAAAACCGGTTATTAACCGGTCCGGTTATTAACCGAACCGGTTTTTTTCCGGGTGAAAAAAAACCGGTCCGGTCAATAACCGAACCGGTTTTTTTAAAAAAAACCGATTTGTGCACCTCTACGGTGGAACATGCCGGGGTGAAATGATTGCTCATAACGCATGACACTATTTAAAACGACAATATTTAACAAACTCATTTTATTTCACAACATCGAAAATGTCACATAACCAGATATTCATAAGTCAAATACAACAAAATATAGCAAATCAAATATTGTTCATTCTTGCTAATATCTTAACGGTATTTGTGACGTTTTCTTCACCGAACTCCAAAATCAACCTAGATGCAAACCTGTAACATTTCATAAAATAAAGTTTATCAACACAAAGGTTGGTGAACAATTCATAAGTTTGAACAATAGATATATAGTATGAAAAGCCACAAAACTAGTATACAAAACCATAAATAATAGCTATAAACTTGGATAAATAGTTATCGCTAACAAGTTAGCGACACCCAACTATAAGGGGTTGCCAAATAGTTTAGGATTTTATAGTTATCGTTAATTGCATTATGCTAACAACACCTTGCCATGAGGGGTTGCCAAATGGTCTAGGATTTATAGTTCCACCATCCAAAAGCGATAAACACATAGGAAAATAAGCATAGAACACCAAATCGAGCAATTATTCAAGTAAAGTATACAACAACGTTTGTGGTTTAAGACCCAAGTATAAAACATTTAGTTTAGGTAAGATGTAATGTCACCCCCAAAATAAAAAATAGAAAACAGGGTATGAAGTTACTCACATTCAAGTATAAAAATTGATCGATAAAAGATGAATAACCGGATGGATGAAGTTTAACGAGCAAGGCCTAAATGACAATAAAATCTTGGATTTAGAATGGTTGTCTTGAAGATCTTTAAATAAAATAATTGTTGCAAAAAGTAAACAATTAAAGTTCAAGGTTTAAAATGTAACTTTTTAAGAATATATAATAACAATCCTTTAAAAATGTAAGTTTGCTCGAAACCGGGTTAAAGTATCTAACCTTATTATTTACTTAACCAATGTTAAGTAATAAGGTGGGAAAGATGCTAAAATGCAAGTTCCTTTGGGACAAAGATACTAAAACGGGTCTTTAACGAGTGTTCGGGTTGTCGGTTCGGGTCTTGACAAATGGTCAAACCCAAAGTCAACTTTCCAACATATTAATTGTTATGAGATAACTCATTAAAATATACTAACACTTAACCAAGTATGTAGATCTATTGTTTAGAACTAACAATGCACGTTAAGCGAGTGTTCGGTTTTGTCGGTCCAAACTATGTGACGAGATCAAGTTGGATCCAAAAATTCCAAGTACTTAAGAAAATAATTAAAATCAGTTTGTAAACTATTTTTAAAGAAATATACAAGTCTTGATAGCTAAAAACACACTTGTGTGTCTTAAGCGAGTAAAAGTCGGTATAGTTCGGTTTGGTTCGGTCTCCATCTCACAAGTAGTTCATAGATGGTTTCTAATGCCCAAATATCATAGAACTTGTATATTGGTTTATAAATGAAGAAAATTTAAATTTTACAACTAAAAAGTTAACTACAAGTCTTTTAAGCAAAGTTTCGGTTTAGTTTGGTTTCCATCTCCCAACGAGTTCATAGATGGATTCCATATGCTTAATATCAAAGAACTTGTTAAAATGATTTTTGAAACTCAAATCTAGCAATAAACATGTTTAAACAACTATTATAACAAAACTAGTAAACAAAAGTTCGGTTAAAGGTTTGGACTAGTTTTGGTTAAACCGAGGTTAGTCTTATACAAACCCACACCATGGAACTTGTAAATATGATGAACAAACTAAAAAGGGTTAGAAGTTAGTCATAAGTGATATGTATAATAAGTTATGTGTGTGTAAATATATATCAAGAACACGAAGTCCTCCATGAAGCCTTGGCTTATGACATTCGAAACTTAACCAACCGGAGTCGGTGAAGTAACAAATAAAGGAAACAAGGGGTGTGTATTATATATATGTTGTACCACCATATTCAAGTGTTAGTTATATATATTAGATGAACAAGTTAAAATGAAAGACTATAGTTAGTTGGGCTTAAGAAATCAAAATAACAAAATGTTGAAGATGAATACTTGGATTTGAGAGAGATTTGGAGAAGATGAACAACAAAAATGGTGTATGGAACCTTGCTTTTATAATGGTAAGAGTATGGTTCATACAAATAGGGTAAAGATGCATGTGATGGTTGAAATGGTCAAACAAGTTTTTGGTAAATGGCAATAATAGTCCCCAAAGTTTGGTTTAAGTCATTTTTAAAGAGTTTTAAGGACCAAAAAGAATGTTTTCAAGACCCAACAAGTGTAAAACAATACTGTAACATAAAATCCATCATTTTGATTACATCATAACTTTGGTTCACAAAATGGGTCGGTTTACATGATAAACGAATACAAAAACGAATACAAACGAGACCCGAAATTGACGAATGTCAGAATAATTAAGCATGAAAAATAATTTGTCATTACATCATTTTGTCATCATAGAAGTTCATGAAGCTTTATCTACTCTTAGAAATTACTCCATCCGTCCTATTAAAAGTGCCATGGATTTAAAAATACAAAGTTCAAAGTATATTGAGCGATTACTTTTTTTGTTTACCAAATGATAGTAATGTCTTTGAAAATTTGGTTCATCAATATTGTTTATTGATGTTAGTTTTGTGTGTTTAAGGGTAAACTTGGAAATTAACATATAAATTTTTAAAGTTAACATTTATAGTGGAATAACTATAAAGGAAATATGAACACTTTCTATGAGACGATGATTACTTTTCTATCAACTAGTGGTGCAAAAGTTTATTTGCTTCAGTTGAATTGAATGCCAACTTAAAATTCAATTATTAAATTAAATTAATAATAGACCCTTCTAAGTTTAAGTTAAGGCGAGTTTACATTTCATCTGCGTCCTTAACCCTTCAATTGCAATCAATATACCGTGGCAAAGGAAACGACTGACGACTCTCTGATTCTACATGTTATATAACCCCACCCTTCGGCATCTCACATTACACCACCGTCAATGGCCATCACTGTCTTTTGTTTGAGAATTGGCCTGCTCTGGATGTTGAAAAAGATGATAAAAGGGCTTTGCTTGCTCAGGTAAATGTTAATATCTTGTCACTACTCATATCATCATTTTAATGTGTGGTTAATTAAAACGGTTAAATTATGACTTACATGCAATGAATAGCACTTAATTTATTCTAGGGTTGAGAATTAGGGCAAACTCAAAAGGGTGATAATGGAACGTATTCGTGTGTTCAGTTGTCGTAATTGGGATCTAATTTAATAAATTATAAAGTTCAATCCCAATCTTTTTATGAATGACTTATTGCTGCTCATATGGGTCTTTTAAAAAAGATGATGGATAGTTTATTTTATTTCTTGTACTTATCTATATTGGCGCTCGTATTTAATTGTTTTACCAAAAGTTTATTATTTAATTTGATTGTGCAGTTGGAGTTTATATACATGAAACACCTCATTAGATATGAAACACAAGTGCCAAAGTTGATATTGTTTGACCAATCACATTATGAAATGTATTCTTGAATGCTTTTGATTTGATTTGGCATGACTAAGGGTATGTTTGGTTGACAATTTTTAGGAGCTTTTAAGAACTTTTAGCTTCATACTTTTAAGAAAAAACTCATAGTCAATTAAGAACCTTGTTTGGTTGAAGAAGCTTGAAGCTTTTAGGTCATGAGAAAAAACTTAAAACTTGAAGCTCCTAAGTAGGGTATGTTTTGCAAAACTATCCGTTGGAGGTTGGTGGTTGGAAGCTATTAGCCGGTAGTTGTAGCTTTTTAGATATATATAGGTGTTTAGTAGAGTAGCTGGAGTTTTAAATAAAATGTATAAAATGATCAAAATGTAACAACTCGGTTTTCCGAACTAATATATTTTATATCCAATACCCGACCCGTTTTCGTTTTCGGGTATTTTAATCAACAAAACTTCTCATTTATCGAATTAATAATATTTTGTTATTTATTATGTACTATAATTATTTATTATACATAAATAACTTTCATTTATATGCAATTTACACCCTACACTACACTTTAAACTCATTTTGTATCCACATTAAAACTATAGGGACTTTTTAGCAAATCAAATTTAAATGTTTTGTTTTACTCAAACCCAGGACCCGTAACCCATACCCAAGACCCGAATCCACGACCCATTTTGTTTCTTAAACCTTAATTATCGGGTTATACTTGGAATTGATTAGGTTGTTTGATTATCATACCAAAAACGCCCTTACCGACAATCGTAATTAGAAAACTTGGTCTGTTATAACGCGTATTGACTAATTTATTTATCGTCCTAAACCCGTTCATCAATGTACTGTTTATCCACCACCAAAACTCAATTAATTGCGCAGAAACAATCTCCTCCCCATCGTAAACCTTTACCCTATCATTAATTTTACCAGCTTCGTCTATGTATCACTGTTTGAGCTCGTCTAAGGTCGCGGCTGTGTAGCCACCGTTCACCAAATTCTGATAGTTTATTCTGGTAATTCGTTTATGATATATGATCGTTTAATCATGTCTAATATTAACCCTATGGTTACATAATCAATCGAACAACAGATTTATCAATTGGATAACTAGGGTTCATATTAATTTGGGGTTCTGCTTGTGTTTGTATAGAATCAATTTTTATTTTTCATTTATCAACAGGCAGCGTAGAGCATATGGTTTGGGTGGGTGTCAAGACTGGGTGGTCGCGGGTTCGAACCCTGTAACCCCGATATTTTAGATATTTTCTTTTACCAGTTTATTTCTTTATTTTTTTTGTTATTATAAGTAATTAATAAACTAATATTGGCTATTAAATAAATATATTTTAGTAAAAACCCACATCTTAGAGTTTACTGTTTTTGTCGAATATTGTTAAAATATTTCGTTTACGTACACACACACACACACACACATATATATATTTAGATACGTATATGTATGTATGTATGTATGTATCTATGTATTTTAAGTGTATTTTGTTAATAGTAAATCATCGTTATTTTATTTGAACCCGACACCGTTACTAGTGTTTTCTTGTCATTGAATGTCTTTATAAGCTTACTTATATTTAATTTATATATAAATATATATTATATTAACTAAACTTATTAAATAGATTTCACTTAAAAGAGTTAAACAAAATATTTATTTATATATATTTTTTCATATAAAGTAAACAAGAGTAATTTTATAAATATTAAAATAATGGCTTTAATAAATAAATGTGAAATAATAATATTAATCTTTGCAATAATAATTATTATTGGAATAAATCGATCGATTAACAAACATTCTAATCTCAACCCTAACTCAATCTTAATTCTTTAAATCATCTCTTATAATTAATTTATATTATTATATGTAACTAGGGATCTTTGTCGGTGTATCCCGAAGGGTTTAACTTTCCCACATTATCACTTGTGTTTCATTCATCCGATCAGGTGAGTAATCACTCCCTTATTTTACTTGTTTTCAAATGATTTGGGGACACTTGTGTTCCATTATTAGAACAATCCTCAATCTTAAAATATTTATATTAAATTTTATTAGATTGTCTTTTATTATCGGAAATTTCCTTGCGAATTTCCTAGCTTTGTTTTTGCTCGTTTTCACTTAAAACTAGGGAGTGTGACAAGATTCCCTGCCATAGTGGAAATTGTTATGCGACCGACACTTTAAGCGTTTAACGTAATCGGCCAAACGGTTACACCCTTTATTATGTTTTATTGTTTTTAAAATGTCTAGTCGAGTGTAAACCCATGGGACCCCATGGAAACGCCAATTGTACATTTGCACAATTTGTTATATTTGCGATATTTTGTTGGAATATTATCATCCGTGGTGATACACGAGATGTTTCAACTACTTATGCTTGAGTTCGTTCATTCGTTATTTAGGTTGGTCGGTAAATCGCCATGTAACGCTCATGGGACGACGAACTTAATAGATTCGTTAATTAAATTGGGTCATTCAAATTGACATGTAACGCTCATGGGAGGTCAACTTACACATTTGTTTTGGTTTTGGTATGCTAATAAGGTGGGGAAAAAATGTCATGGAAAGCTTATGAGAAACACAGCACATCGAAGATCATTCGCTATTTGTTTACTTGTTTGCTTATTTGATTTTATACGAAACAACTTATGACTTGATTTAATCATTTAATTATTCTATTATTCAATTATTCAAGTACTCAATTGTTTACTTATTAAATCATTTTTGAATCAAGATTTATTGATCAGATCTATTAATACACTCAAAACATTTTTATTCTCTTGATCGGATGCAAATTCTCCATTCATCAGGACTCGGTTATCACGAGTCAATCAAAACATTTACACTCTATTATTAAATTGGTTTTCCTATTCATCTTATCACGTTATTATACTATTTGAATATCAAGTAATTTAAATAATAGTATCGCACAATTTAATTATCAAATGGCTTTCTTATACCCATGGTATCATATACATAAACATATTTCAAGTATTCAACCTCAAATTTTAACTCGTTAAAAACTATCAAACTTGATAAAACTCATCCACCCCTCAAATTAACTCATTGATTTTCAATTTGGATTCTAACTTATCATTAAGTTATGAATGAACATCAGCCTAACACATTTAAGTTCCGTTTTACGCAATAACTAATATGAAACATACATATATCCAATATTCCCATTTAATCACATCTTTATTAATCACATAATGCTTTCTTAACATCAAACAACATCACTCAATTATCTTCTATAACCGCTCATGACCACATGTTTAGTCAAGGAGATAGCTCCTGCGATCTCTAAAATATCAACTTACTTTCCAAAACATAAATACAATCAATGCAATCTTGTTCATTAACTTATTCGCTAATAAATTTAGTTTATTTACCCCTACTCTCTCTCAAAACAACATCAATAACGAACGCATGCCTAAAACATCAACTATATGCTGTTAATCAAATTAATAATCAATATCAACCAAAATCTTAGTGTCTCAAACAAGAAATCTTACGTCAAAAATTCACTCGTTATACTTCACTTTCCACTATCACTATTCAATTCAATCCTCATATCTCTTTGTACCCAATGTAATCACTTGCCTTGTACCACGAGACGTTCAACAACGGTCTATGCCGTCAATTTCTAAAACCCATGCTACGACGTTTGCTCAAATTTTATATCTTCCTACCTGTGCTTGCTACAACTATGGAAATCATAATCACCTACGCCATTGTGTGTTCTCGATTCAATCATCAAGCTCAAAAAATTTCCAAACTTATTTTACCCTACTTCGCAACCTTAATCAAAATATCTCAATTCAATCAACTTCATTTATTCAAATTTTTATAGATTTAATTAATCAAGTTAACTTAAATCAAATAAATCAAATCAATCATAACTACATTTATCAAAGAAAATGTTTTTGTCATTTTTTTTATCTAAACATATTTTTATCTTCCTCGATCGTACATTATCACAAATCTCTAATCGATTTTTTTTTAATTTAACAAATTCAGTTTTAATAATTTAACACTTCTAAGTGCTTAAGCTCATACAATAAGATATATCCTTTCAAAAGACAACTTCCTATAATATCGTACTCTTAGTTTATCTCTTGACCTCATTCATCCAAATTCGTTTCACTTTCAACCCTAAGAAATCCTTTCCTTTTCAAACTTCCGAAATTTATATCAAAAGACGTTTTAGAAACTTTAATATTTTATTTAATCAACCGAAGGATTCAACTCATTTTTAGCAATATTTTACACAGTGACTATTTCTTATTAAAATTGTTTTTTTCACTAAATATCATGCCCTTCAAATGTTTCGTAACCCACATGATGGGAAGAGTTATGTGGACCATCTGACGATCTAAGTAATTATGAAGGTCTACATAATTATCGAAGTCCTCGCATGGAAATCATAATGCGTGCAATTGTGTCATAATATAGAATCGAAAGTAGTTGGGATAACGGTACAAATGTAGAGATGATAAGGACATGGTGGATACGCCGCTGGTACATCCTATATATAAGTGCCCTTATCGGATGATCATTTGGAGCGTTGTTTTGACTATTCAAAGTTCTAAGCTATGATTAATTTTATAATTTTTTTTCTTTTCCTCAAAAGTTAATGGTGTTATAGTATTCTTAAATTTCGGGACGAAATTCCCTAAATTAGGGGAGACTGTAACAACTCGGGTTTCCAAACTAATATATTTTATATCCAATACCCGACCCGTTTTCGTTTTCAGGTATTATAATCAACAAAACTTCGCATTTATCGAATTAATAATGTTTTGTTATTTATTGTGTACTATAATTATTTATTATATATAAATAACTTTCATTTATATGCAATTTACACCCTACACTACACTTTAAACTCCTTTTGTATCCATATTAAAACTATAGGGACTTTTTAGCAAATCGAATTTCAATGTTTTGTTTTACTCAAACCCAGGACCCGTAACCCATACCCAAGACCCGAATCCGCGACCCGTTTTGTTTCTTGAACCTTAATATCGGGTTATACTTGGAATTGATTAGGGTGTTTGATTATCATACCAAAAACGCCCTTACCGACAATCGTAATTAGGAAACTTGAACTGTTATAACGCGTATTGACTAATTTCTTTATCGTCATAAACCCGTTCATCAATATACTGTTTATCCACCACCAAACTCAATTAATTGCGCAGAAACAATCTCCTCCCCATCACAAACCTTTACCCTATCATTAATTTTACCAGCTTCGTCTGTATATCACTGTTTGAGCTCTTCTAAGGTCGCAGCTGTGTAGCCACCATCCACCAACGTCTAATAGTTTATTCTGGTAATTCGTTTATGATATATGATCGTTTAAGCATGTCTAACATTAACCCTATGGTTACATAATCAATCTAACAACAGATTTATCAATTGGATAAGTAGGGTTCATATTAATTGGGGGTTTTGCTTGTGTTTGTATATAATCAATTTTTATTGTTCATTTATCAACTGGCAGCTTAGAGCATATGGTTTGGGTGGGTGTCAAGACTGGGTGGTCGCGAGTTCAAACCCGGTAACCCCGATATTTTAGATATTTTCTTTTACCAGTTTATTTCTTTATTTTTTTGTTATTATAAGTAATTAACAAACTAATATTGGCTATTAAATAAATATATTTTATTAAAAACCCACATCTTGGAGTTTATTGTTTTTGTCGAATCTTGTTAAAATATTTCGTTTACGTACATATATTATATATATACGTATATATAAGGCGTCCGACACATTGACAATAGTTTCACCGACATCTCATTTTTTTCGTAACCAATGCCCATTCACATGACAACGGTTTAGCCCTTGCTTTATATTTGTGTGATTTGTTTACATGCTATGGTTCAACTATTTAATCTCACAGGAACAGTTTGCTTCTTTCTTTATTTATTATATATTATTATTGTTGTGTCTTGAACTGGTGATCTACTCACTCAACATGTGTTGTTGACAAATATATATCTTGTACGCATTTGCAGGTTATAGATTGGATTGCTTCTTGAACTGAAGCTCAACTTTAGGATAGTAAACATATACAAGAATAGTTGGTTTTGTATTTGTAATTTCTTTATTTTATTGTATTTAAATGTTGTTTGATAATAAACTAATTAATTAGATATTGTTGCTTTATAATTTCATGATAGTACCTTGAGAGCTGTGGCAATCAGCTCACGTGTCACACCCCCGACCGAAGGCGGAAATGCCGGGGCGTGCGTAGATTGAAATCATGCACATGGTATTAAATGTAAAAACTCTTATTAAAATAAACTAACACGTTGTTCAAACCAAACATAATCCAAAATAGAAACATGACATTGCAATTAAACTTCTAAGTCTGACACATCCCCTATATGAAACTTCAAGAAATCTTCCTTAATTTCCATTATCTGAAAAACATGCGAGAGTGTCAACTAAAAATAGTTGGTGAGCACATAGGTTTTAAATTTAAAATTATGGAAAAATATGTTTTATGTTGAAAACATTCCATATGTGTTAAGTTACTTTATATACTTTAGTGATTACAACCAAACCTCTGACACGATTAGTGAGTCGTCTAATCCACGATTAGACTATTATGTTTAATGTTTAACGATCATCGGATTCTGAACACACAGACCTCTACCTGAGGCCTGAGTGGGCGGGTCGGGCCAATAGATCTATCATCATACTACCACGGGCTTAACAAGTTAATGGTTGTACATGCGATTAAGTATATACTTGTAATGATCACACACAATGAATATTATGAATAATGCTTGAATCAAATAGCATTTATAAAACATAGAATACATAAGTTGCATGTTTTCACCCCAAAGTATAAAACATTTAAAAGCATATAAAAGGGGCTATGTACTCACCTTGCTTGATGGATGAACACGAACACGAGCAAGAGTAAGTTGAACCGGTCACGGGATGCCCTAGATTAAGTTTTGATTTATAAGTTAGTTAAAGTGTCGCATACTAGAATGTTCTAAACCAAGAGCATGACCTCCAACAAGTTGATTCCCAGGTAAGAGTCACGGGTCCAATTGGATTATTTACACCACTCTTGCCTTAGGCAGAACCGTTTGCTCGTCAGATACATACATACTCAGTTTAGGCTCTATTTGTATACTAGCTCAAAATGTTTTAGAATGGTTTTGATAAATAAGAAAGTACGAGGTAAAAGTGTAATATCTTATAGTTTGTGTATTTATTATCATTTAAGAAAGTATAGGGTTCAAAGTGTAAATATTATAGTTTAGGATGTCTATTGACATTTACTAAAGTATAGGGTTTAAAGTGTAAATATTATAATTTATGATATTTATGATAACTTTATGAGTTTTTGAAGATCATAAGAATATTCATAGTTGTTCATGGAAAAATCATACTTTTGATCCAAGATCTTGAGAAAATAATTGTGATTTCTTGGAATAACATGATCATCATAATCTTTAAAGCAAAACGTAAGGGTTTTATTAACAATTTATGATGATCATGATGAGAGTATATGAACAACTATGAATATTCAAAGGAAAACTCAAGAACATAAGAACAAACAAGAAGAAATTCATAATAGAAAGCTAAAATGTATAAAAACGTCAATGAAAAGCAAAATAATTATAAAAACTTACTTGTTTATGCTTAGAGAGAAAAGAGAATGAGATTTGGTGTGAAAAATAATGAGAATGATAGCCTCTATTTATAGTAAAAAGCAGGAGGTTTGAATACAATTGAGATAGAGATAAACTTGTTAAAGATTAAGTGATAAACTAATATTAATAATATTAATGATAATGATAAAAATAATAATAATAATAATAATAATAATAATAATAATAATAATAATAATAATAATAATAATAATAATAATAATATGTGCATGCATATGCATAATGCACGGCACTTTATTTATTTATTTATTTATTTTTTCTTTTTTTTAAATTAAAAACTAGATAACCTAAAACTTAAGGATCAAGGTTAAGTTAGAAAGTTCTAGAATTTTCAATTTTTTAACCACATGATCAATTTAAATACTTAGGGTAAAATTAATAATAACAAAATATTTTTTTACATGTTATAACATATTAATCTAGGCATTCCGGTTCAACGTGTCATATTAACGATTAAGCATGATTATGATGAAATAAACACAGGATCATATAATTACGCATACAAAGTTAATGTTATTAAATAAATAGCATATAATTCAACAATAATAAATGTAGACGATGAAATGAATGCGATAACTTTATTAAATGAGTAATAAAAACTAGCGTTTATTAACAAGAAAAATCCATAGATGTTACATCACGCCCCGACATTTCCGCCGTATGTTGAGATGTGACACAAAATGGGCATAACTAAAAAAACATAATACTAAATGTAATCACACAACAAACACACACACACAAGTTCATTCACATATAAATAAAACATAGTCATTTTCAATTAAATAAAAACGTATTCATTGACAAACAGTCAAAACCATAATATAATACTATTAACTCATTAATGTCGTACATTCCATATCATAGTAGCAATACTGTTGCGAACATCTTTCATCTCATTCGTTGTTCCTTCAAATATACTGATCGTGTTTGTGTCATGGTTACTAATATCATTATGCTCATCTCGTGGTATGTAGTTTGGATGTTGCTCCATTGTAGTAAAGATATCTTCTTGAGACTTACGTATATAGTTATGCATTGCAAATGTAGCTATGATAACATCAATTTGTGTTTGCATGCTATACTTGG
Source organism: Bidens hawaiensis (assembly GCF_021521415.1). Classification (NCBI taxonomy): domain Eukaryota; kingdom Viridiplantae; phylum Streptophyta; class Magnoliopsida; order Asterales; family Asteraceae; genus Bidens; species Bidens hawaiensis. The sequence continues at coordinate 80,209 of NW_027499774.1, read as the reverse complement.
GCATTGTACCAAGTATCTTAAATCATTTCTTCAAAATTCCAAATGACCTCTCAATATAACTTTGTAAAGGTGAATGTGAACGGTTGAAAGCTTCTTGCATATTATTCGGAGGCTCTCTTTGAAATTGAGATTGATGATATCTTATCTTGGAATATGGAACAAGGTATCCATTTTTGCCTGGATATCCTTTATCAACCAAATAATATCACCCTGATAAAGGAATTAAAAATCAAAAGGTGTTAGAAATTTATTACAGAGTAAAATGAAACAATTCCAAATATATATGTAAACAGTTCCAAATATTACCTTTAGGTGTGTGCGGGAAGTTGAATTTACTATTTTGGGTCGCGTTAATAAAAACACGCGTGTCATGAGCTGATCCCTCCCATCCGATCGATACGAATGTGAAACACATCTTGAAATCACATGTTGCCATTACGTTGAAAGTTGGCACCCCTTTTCTACCAATATAAGGTAGTTGTTGACTCTATGGGATGCGGGCTCCTATGTGTGTACCATCAATACATCCAATACAATCCTAGATATAATTTGAAATTTGTTAAGTAAAAAAGTACACAAGCATGAGTGGCATTAATCAATTTAATACCTTGAAATACGGCATGTATCTGTTGTCGTTCAATATCCGAGGTGGTACAAATTCAAAAATTGGATCTTTTGGTCTTATAATGTCGCGTGCTATACCTTGAAAACCTTTATCTCTACCAGCTATTGCCTCTAGAACTTCATGAAATGCTCTGCTAATACTCTCCCCAGAACTTTGAAACGCTCCCCAACATTATTGTTAGATAAACCCAATGCCAATGTATATGGAAATATCCCCACCTTTTCAAAAGTTGACATTCTATCATCGACTGCAATCCATAGTTTGATTCAAGCTCTCTACATAATTTCATAAACATGTTTGGATGCATTCTGAATGCATTTACACATCGTATAGGATTGCCATTTAAAACTTCCATTATCCAAGCCTGTCCCGTTTGTGATGATGTCATGCATGGTTCCTTGTATATATTCTTATAAAAGTATGCAGCAACTAGATCACTTGTATAGGTTGAATCCAACAAAAAGTTATAACAATGCAATTTGTGTTTCTATATGCTTGTTTCATTAACCATAACATCCCTGGTAATAAATTCAATATCATCTTAACATATAAACACAAAATAGCTAAAACGTAAACACATAAATAGCTTAACTTATAAAAAGGTAAATAATATTCTCGAATAAATATAAATTAAAATAAAAAGATATCAAATAACTTCCATAGTCATGGCACTAAAACATCAAGGTAAAAAAAACAATAAATCAATCCAAAAGCAATAAAGTTCAAATAAATAGAAACAATAATGTCTTCGTAACATGTCCTCAAAGAAAACGTTAGCCTGTGAGCATTTACTTTCGTTGCAACCACGCTAACCTACTATGATCATGTCACACGTTTATAAACATTCTCTTTTCACGGGATCTTCAAATAAGTCCATTGCAAAGAACCACAACTCCTCATCTTCTCTCATTAATCCTGCATCTACCATCTGGTTAAGCACACCTATAGCACCTTCAATACTAAACTTAGTACTTTTACTAAGTTTGGTAGAATCTGATTCTAATATTTCTAGAGCACGTTGTTGATTCATATTACTTTGAGTTAAATGGTCTTTAAGCATTGAAGCTCCCAATGAGTCTCTCCCTTTACGTTTCATCTTAACTGGTTTAGGTTAGTGTTTACTTTAGTAGGCTTCTCAAATTTTTTTCCTACCTCACTTGGGCTTGATGTTGATGCATTAGGTTGACTTACTTCATTCAAAAATTCAACGTAGAAATTATTTTCTTGAGTTTCCTAGTTTTCTAGATTATAAAGTGTATCATTGTATACATGATAAGCATCTGCATCATCACCTCCCTCAACATTGTCATCCTCAAGGTTCTCAACATGAACCTCACTGAATGTCGTTGGATCCATAGAGGGCGCCACACAATTTTCCCCACTAGCAAGTGCATCTCCAAATAACTAATCCCAATCTTCTTGTAGTTGTATAGATGGTTGATTATTAGGATTGCTAGAACTTTTGAGTTTTCATACACAATATAACGGTGACTATTTAGTTATCACTATGACTGGAATATTATACGCTATTTTAATATAAATGAGTTATAATATGGTACCTGAATTTTTCGTTTCCACCATTCATAAGAACAACTAAGTTGCTTGGTACTTTCATTCCAACCTAGACCAGTCTCTTCGTTCTTAAGTGACTTCCAAAGGTTGTACTCTTTCCTCATACCTCATACTTGTTCTTCATAGCTTTATGACTACCGAATTTATGATTTACAACCTTTTTCAAACTCTAGCTGAAGAGAACCCCATTTGAATAGGGAAGTTCGACCATGCTTCGTCATATATTTTTTTAATAACTGACATAATTATAATACCATTTCTTTTGACCAAATCTCTCTTTTCCTCTTCTCTTTTTTAGAATCCATCTAGCAACCATGCATACATATATACACAATTGCACTAAATTCAACAAATAATACAAGGAAAAATATGCATGAAACCAAATAGATGTAGGGGTGTTTACGGTTCGGTGTACGAGTTAATAATAGTTTTCGATTATTGAAAACTAAATCTGAATTAAAAAATGCATTTTCATTCACTAATATTATAATACCATAAAATGTTAGGGCACGAAAATTTGAAACTGGGGATAAGTTATCCTGGCATATTTTCTTGGATCAGTTATCCTTAGTCAGATCTTGTCAGGATTAAGGATTCTCAGTACTTATTATTTACTAATGATTGTCTCCTTTTTTATATCATTATATTTGATAGCTATAACGGCTGTATGACCAAGTCTGCCTAAATTTTAGCTACAGGACTCCTTTATGCATGTGGTCAAAGAGTGGGAGTGGCTAGTGGAAGAATGGCAAGAAAATAGGACTAGTTGTTAGTGGTTATTTTCTTTAAATATTGAGTTTATGATCAAACTAGGGCACACATTCACTTATTGACAGTTGATAATCATAAACACTCTCTCAAGAACTCTCTAAGGAGTTCATACACACATTTAGCTACTTTGTAATCTTTGATCATAAACTCCACCCTTGTAACCCGATTTTTATATTAATAAGTGGTGATTGACGATTTGTCATCACCTGGGGTTTTTTCCTTTGATCTAATCAAGATCAAGGGGTTTTCCTCGCAAAAAATCACGGTGTTCATTTCTATTTCGTTCATATAATCACTATTGTTATCTTAGCACTAAACCTCACATAACATATTTGGTTACTGGATCCTTAAACGATTTTTGACCAAAACAATTTGGCGCCCACCGTGGGGCAATTGGCGCAATAATCCAGATTATTTCCTATCAATTTTCAACTTTTCATACCCATATCACCATCAATGGCCTCTCAATCAACCTCTGCTTCATCAACCATGCCATTTTCGGTTCCTCTCTCATTAAGAACTTTGCTGTCGATGCCTCATCCAATCGTGGGAGCACTACTGGCTGCCGCTGCTGGAAACAAGACGCAACTACCAGTCTTCCAGAGCTCGAAAACCACTGCTGCCACTTCGGTGGTTAATACTAAAAATGATGTTTCTGCTATGTTTTCACATGTTAAAGCATACATGGAGCAACAAAACAAGACTAATCAGAGGATCCTTCGGGAGATAGAAGACCTCAAGAGGACTAAGAGGCCAGCGGAGGATCAGACTCCCTTGGTGCCTTGGATGCTGGATTTCACCACTCCAGGATCCTTGGGTCAGTTCACGCAAGGATCATCTATCCTTCAGCAGGGATCCATGGGCCAACAAACTCAAGGATCCTCGATCTTTCATTCAGGATCATCCATCCTTAGTCAGGGATCCATGGGCCAACAGGTTCAAGGGTCCTCGACTTTTCAACAATGATCACCTATCCTCCAGTCAGGATCAATGGGTCAGCAGACTTAAGGATCCTATAATTTACATCAAGGATCATCAATCATTCAACCAGGATCCTCTGGGGTATGCTATCAAGGATCCTACAACTTTCAGCCTCAAGGATCCTCTAGAATTCAGCAACAGAGATCTTCGAAAGTCCACGAAGGAGATATTATCCCCATGCTAACTATCGCATCTGGTGGACCAACTCCTATAGCAGATACTTCTTACCTCAGCCACTCTTCTGGAATGCCGGTGTTCACTCAACAAAGAGGTAACTTATATGATCCTATATCCTTAGATGCTAATCGAGATTCCATGCAGGATGCGGGTATTAACTAAGTTATGGCTAAGGAACTGCAAAAGCTTAAGGATATGATATCCAGCGTACCTGGGGTGGTCCGACCGATTCCTGAAATACCATAAGCGAGCCACAAGTAATCCAAGTTTGCTTCACCTATTTGTGATGCTGAAATCCTAAAGCGATTTCAGACCCCTAACATGAAGACTTATGATGGGACCAATGATCCTTAAAGAACATGTTGCCCATTATAGGGAGAGGATGGAGATCAATCCAATCCCTGAAAGACTCAAGGAGGCTTGTCTATGAAAGGGTTTTAGTTCCACCCTAACATGATCTGCACTCAAATGGCTGCTAAGTCTCCCTCCTTACTCTGTTACTTCATTTTCTCATTTAGTTAACTTGTTTAACAATCAATTTTCTTGTAGTAGGAAATATGAGAAGTTAACTAGTGATTTATACCGAGTTGTCCAGCCTTATGATGAATCCCTTAGGGATTTCGTTACAAGGTTTGGCAGGGAAGCCCTGGAAATCCCCAATCTCGATATGGCTACCGCTGTTGAAGCATTGAAGATGGGACTTCAGAGGGGCTCCCCCTTTTATAATGATCTTGTGATAACTCCTTGCAGGTCTTTAGATGAAGGAACAGAGCCCTGAGGTTCATATGGATGGAAGATGACAAAAGGATCCAAGAACGACTAGGGGCTCAAACAAAGCAAGAATCCCCTGACAAGAATAAAGGATCCTCACAACTTGAAACCGTACTCCAAATTCAACAACCAAAACGTCCAAGCAGTTGAAGAAGGAGATGACTATGAGGACTACCCGAGCATCTCAGAATACTACTTCTCAGTGGATACTCATGGTTTAATTTGTTCCATGAAGGATCTAGGTGAGAAGGCAAGTGGCCTCGAAAGAGCGAGAAGACAACGTCCTTCAAAGACAAGTCCAAATAGTGTGCATTCCATGAGGACTTCGGTCATTTGACTGATGATTGTATTGGCATAAGGAGGGAAATTGGATACCTCTTGAGCAAGGGCCACTTCAAGGAGATCTTGGGAAGAAAAAAGTCCAGGACCCAGGATCCTGAAGAGGTTCCTCAAAAAGCAACTCCGCTCCCACCAGATGTTCAAGTGATCAACTTCATCTCCTGAGGCTCAGACATATGCGGCACTTCTTTCTCTTTAGAAAAAAGGCACGCCAAAGAAACCAAGCTAGAGAATGGAGAACGACCAGTCATATCCACCACCTTGACAACTGACAAAAGGTTCATTCATCAATGAAGAAGATAAATCAAACAGCCAGGATCCACATCATGATGTTTTGATTGTCACTTTATTTATTGCTAACCATTATGTACGCATGATCCTAGTTGATGGTGGAAGCTCGGTCAATATCATCCAACACGATGTGCTACAGAAGATGAATATCCCATATTCAGAGATTATCCCGAGGACGTCGGTGTTAGTTGGAATCAGTGGAGAAACCAAGAAAACAATGGGGGACATTAACCTCCTAACATCCTTCCTAAAGCGAAGAAAGTCTACGTTTTCCTTTAGACATTCATACATGACAGGTATTTCTAAGAAGGTAATTAATCACAAGTAGGCATTTGATTTATTCATTAAACCCGTCCATCAGAAGCGAAGGAAATTCACTCCTGAGAGGAACATGATCATACAAGAAGAAGTTGAAAAACTTCTTAAGGCCGGTATGATCAGAGAGGTTAAGTATCCTCGATGGTTAGCTGACATGGTTGTTGTTTCTAAAAAGAATGGAAAGTGGAGGGTCTGTGTCGATTTTACTGATTTAAACAAGGCATGCCCCAAAGATCCTTTCCCGTTACCACATATAGACTCCATGGTGGATGCAACGGCAGGACATGAGATGCTTACTTTTATGGATGCTTCCTCTGGATTTCAACAAATTCAGATGCTTCCTCTACATCCTGTTTATTATGTAAGTAAAAGTTTTCTAGATGCAGAAGCCAAGTATTCTCAGTTAGAAAAGTTAATTCTTGCACTTATTATGGCTTCTACTAAATTAAGACATTACTTTGTGACTCATACTATTATTTTGAGAACTAACTATCCTGTTAAGAATGTCATTAGAAAGCCAAAGTTATCATGAAGGATGGCGAAATGATCTGTGAAATTGAGTGCGTATGATATTCAATATGAGCCCAGAACAACCATCAGATCCCAGGCACTCGCAGACTTTGTGGCTGATTTCAGTAGCAACATGTAAAAAGAAGCCGACTTGGAGGTTCAACAACAAGAAGAAACCAAGGATCCTTGGATCCTCTTTACAGATGGAGCTTCCAATGTAAGAGGAACATGATTAGGTATCCTACTGAAATCGCCACAGGGGGATCCAGTCCATAGCCTGTGAGTTTCAAGCGATGAATAATGAGGCTGAGTATGAAGCTCTGATCGCAGGTTTGCAATTAGCTAAACGCATGAGGATCAGGTATTTTCAAGTATATATAGATTCATTGTTGATAGCTAACCACTTTAATGGCTCATATGCTATTAAAGGTTAAAAACTAATCAAATATCTAGATATTGTGAAGGAATTAGCAAAATCCTTCGCATTGTTTAGTATTATACAGGTACTAAGGGAAGAGAATGTTGGGGCAGATTCTTTGGAAAATTTAGGTTCATCTTTGAAGATTCCAGAAGATACAAAGATCCCAATCATTCAAATACTCCCGCCAGCGATAGGAGAACAAGAAGTTGGGGAAATAACGAATGACAAAGAGATTGTACTTTGGGATCCATTATCCTCGAGTAATCAAGGATCTTGGATCCTCCCAATCAAGAAGTACATTCAAACTGGAGAGATTCCAGTCACGAAGAATCCTAAGTCCTTCAAACTTAAGGTATCACAATACATTATATATTACACGATATTTTGTATAAAAAATCTCTTGCGAGACCATACTTGAGATGTATCAAAGATCCTGAAATTCAAGAGGTACTTAAAGACTTTCATGAGGGTGACTGTGTTAACCACACTGAAGGTAGAGACCTATTCTCTAGAATTCTGAGAACAGGTTACTACTGGCCAACCATGAAAAGAGACGCCATGGAATATTCGAAGAAGTGTGATTCATGTCAAAGGCACAGTAACATCCTACATCAGCCAGGGGAGCCTATGTATCCTATATCCTCGTCATGGCCTTTCATGAAGTGGGGCATGGATATCGTTGGTAAGCTGCCTAAAGCCCCAGGAGGAGAAGTATTCATGCTTGCAATGACTGATTACTTTTCAAAGTGGATAGAAGCAGAAGCTTTTGTTCAAGAACGTGAAAAAGAAGTGATATCTTTTATTAAAAGAAATATTATTACTAGATTTGGTATCCCTTCAGAGTTATTTGTGACAATGGTTCCCAGTTTATCGGGAAAAGAACCACTAACTTTTGTGACAGTTAGGGCATCAAGATGATTACCTCTACTTCAATGCATCCTCAAGCCAATGGCCAGGCGGAATCAAGTAACAAGATCATCATCAACAATTTAGAAAAGAAAATAGGATCCAAGAAAGGAAAGTGGGCCGAAGAGCTACCATATTTACTTTGGGCTGACTGGACAACACCCAAGAATGCAACAGGACAAACACCCTTCTCATCAGTGTTTGGATCAGAGGCGGTAATCCCTACGGAGATGGTGGTTCCTACAGCCAGAACGAGCATCCGTGATCCTGAGGTTAATAATGGAATCCTTCTAGAAGACTTGGATATTGTTGAAGAACTAAGAGACCTAGCCAAGATCAGAATGGCAGCGTATCAACAAAGGGTAGCTGGGGCATACAACAAAAGCATAAGGATAAGAAGATTTCAAGAAAGAGATCTGGTTTTGAGAAAAGCCTTCTAAAACACAACCAATCCGGCAGATTGGAAGTTATCACCTAAGTGGGAAGGTCCTTATTTGATCGAGTCGGAGGCAGGAAAATGGGTATATCATTTGCTCACTATGGAAGGCAACAGGTTACCGAGAGCGTGGAATGCTATCCATCTCAAGAAGTAGTTTTTCTGATCAGGATCCAGTATCCTTCAAGGATGGAGTATCCTTATAGCATCAAGGATCCTGAAATTGGTAATATCTATCTGATCACTTATTCATTTAAGATTTTTATTAATTTAAGGATAACATATTCTTAACGATTATTTTTCCCAAGTATTAAATAACTATGCAGGATTCTAGTTAGAGGATTAATGTCTAAGAAATTGGCCACCTCTCCTTCGCATCTAAATGTATCTTGCTATTTCCCTTGGCCTAGCCCACGTTTAAGGTATGACCCCCGATGGTCATATCTTCCAAGATTTAAAGGTTTTCACCTTTTTTTTATAAATTAGAGTTTCTACACTCTCGCCTGGAGCGCACGCTATCCAACGTATAGTCCGAGGCAGCGGGACTAGTACACGCTTAGTGGCTGACAATTTCGTTGTCTTCGGCTATATGGAGGATCCTACGATTTATGGTAGACGTACCATACCACCGGTTTATAACATTTTCATGTTATCTCAAGACAAAGGTTTCTAACATTTTCATGTTAGCTAAGGTTTTGGCATTTTCACGTCACTCACGTTTGGGCTAAATCCTGGTTTGGGCGAGTCCGCAGTTGACATCCGTATCTTTGGGCCAGTCCCCATTTTGGGCTTGTCCCCAGTTTGGGCTTGTCCCCATTTTTGGGCTTGTCTCCAATTTTTGGGCTTGTCCTAATTTTTGGGCTTGTCCCCAATTCATGTGCTTATCCCCAGTTGCATGGGCTTGTCCCCAATTTATTTATGGGCTTGTCCCCAGTTTAATGGGTCTAACCGTGATTAATCCTATAAGTTGTTTGCAATAAATGTTCTAAGTTCAATTACGAGGATCAAGACTTACGGATACAAAATCCTTAAATTACATCTACAAGGATCACAGAAGAGTCATTACTTATGGTAACCTAGGTCTAATTAGACCTTATGGTATGATTTCTAATTGTCAATTTACATTTGTTTGGCTAAAATCTCCGTAAACCCTTTTACTTAAGGATTTAAAATCTTTAAATTATTTTTGCAAGGATATTCTATTCTAAAACTTTTTACTCAAGAATATTTCTCAAAACTTTCAACAAGACTAAAGCTATATCAAACGAACTTTCAAAATAACAAATAATAAGTGAATAGTCAAAAGTTTTCAAATTATTATTAATCATAAGTCACCTGGACTTATCCGAAATTCTTAACCTGGATTTCACCATTTAAAAGATGGACCATCCACCCAGGTTAAACAGGTGTTATTGTTGGTGCATGATGTCAGTAGTTCAATATCTTGTGTTTTGCATGTGTCTGTAATCATTTTAGATTGTTTGTTTTGTTTTGAATAGTGATATGTATAAGTTCGTTGGTTGTATTAAGCGAACTTGGGGAATAGCGAAGTTAGACAACTTCGCCTAGTATGTTAGGCGAAGTTGTCAAAGTCTATATATACGTCGGCGTAGGTTTGTTTGGAAGAGGTTTTTTGGACGGCAGAACGTGTGTTAGTGATTATTGATATCACGTGTTGAAGCTTTGCAATATAATCGAGTTTATTAGTATTGTTCCGTGTGTTATACTTTACCGATTCAACGTATTGCTTATCTTACACTCGTATCGTATTACGTGGGGATTCCGCACCCTCGTGTTACGAGATACTCCTGTGTAGATCCGGCTGGGAACCTACAATTGGTATCAGAGCGTTTGCACGTGATTGTGTGGTTCGGGATTATCACACGGGTGTTAAGATCGTTCCGTTTGACAATTCGCGGAACGAGTTTACGTTGAAATACTTTGTTTTTGTCGTTTGTCCATCTTCCCTCATCGAATATACCTCCAAATCACCCTCACGACCCTCGCAATAAACCTAACTAAAACCTGCAAAACTCAGTTGTTCATCAAGCGAAGTTGCTGTCACAAAAGGTAGGGTTTAAGCGAACTTATAGGGTTTAAGCGAAGATATAATATTTGGCAAAGTTGTTCAGCGAACTTAAGCCCAAGCGATGTTAAGTAGCAGGCGAAGTTGTTAGGCTAGCGAAGTTGTTTAGATTTAAGGTTCAAGCGAAGTTATATTAGAGCGAAGTTATATTAAAGAAGTTAGATTGAAGCGAAGTTATATTAACTTCGCTATTGCTGTTCACAGAATTCTGTTTTTTGATTCTTTAATCTCTATTCTTCAACTATGACTTCGATAAACATCACAGAGCTGGTAAAGATTGAGGTTGAAGCCGGTTCAGCAACTAAAGCTCCAAAAACTGCTTAAGGGTACCGATTTTGTTGCATGGAAAGATCAGTTTGAACAGTATGTAAAGTATCAAGATGCTAAGATGTGAGTTTGCATTCAAGACGGGTATATCCCACCAACGTCCATGTTTGAAGGTCGTGAACATATTAAGAAGTACAGTAAGATGGAAGAGGACGACAGAAAATGTATGAGGCAGATAGTAAAGCTCATGCAGCTATAACAATGGCTCTTCCACAAGAGATTCTTCATACCTTCAAGAAATACAAAACTGCTAGAGAGCTATGGGAAGCACTAGAAAGTAGATATGAAGGTAATGTGGGGATACGTACTTCCAAGACAAAGCTGCTAAAAACCCAATTCTCTGTATTTAAGTATTTGAAAAATGAATCACTTGATGATATCATCACACGATATTATCATTTGATGACCGAACTAAATAAATACTCCATTGAATACAAGGAAGAAGAGGTAGTTGAGAAACTTCTTGATGCTCTTCCACCGAATTGGGAAATGTATATTGTACTGATGAGAGAAGATAAAGATTTTGACAAGATTGATTTGGAAACAGTGGTCAATAAGTTACGAAATTTTGAACTTAACATGGTTCGAAAGGAGACACCAACTGATCAGTTTCAGGATCTGGGAATGTATGGTGCTAAAGTCACTCCGAGCTCAAGTTCAAAATTAGAATCCACTGCCTACTACTCTAAGGTGGAATCAAACTCCACTCCAGATGGTCATGTGATTCTCAATATGGATGGTGACGTATGTTTAGTAGCAGGAGGGAGTAATTCCTCAAAGCCTCAAACTACAACTGGAAATTTCTCATCCAATTCTCCAAACAATAACTACTCACAGATGCCTATGAGTGTGAAATCTGCTGAACAACAGTTTGCCCTCTATGCATCTTTCATTGCATCTTATGTATCAAAGGTAAAATAGTAGACCCTGCAACTTTGGATGAAGACTATGATCAGATCGATGCTGATGATTTGGAAGAGATGGATCTGCAGTGGCAGATGGCTATGATAGTAAGAAGGGTAAAGAGATTCATGAAGAAAACGGCTAGAAAGTTCGTTGGAGAAAGACCAGGGTTTGATAAATCAAAGGTTCGATGTTACAACTGTCAACAAAATGGACACTTTGCTAAGGAATGTACAAATGAGAGAGTCGATCGAAGTCAGAACAGGCCTGCACAATAGAATGGGGGTGGTAGTGAAAATAGGGCTATGGTATCTCGACAGAATGGTGGATACAACTGGAATATACAAGTTGAGGAAGTGTTCGAACAGGCTAATTTGGTAAACATCAAAACTGGAGGAAGTGAGAGAGAGACGGGAGAAGATCAGGCATACATGGCAGAAGTGAACGATCAGCTCTCTGAGGTAAGTTCTGAACTTCATTGTGAACAATGTGAAAATCTGTCTGAACAATTAAAAACATTAACTGATCAGTTTGTTAGTTTGGATACTCAATTTAAAAACCTGAAAGAAGAACATCACTACTCTAAAACTAAAGAAAATAGTTACTCGGTAAAAATAAAAGCTAGTGAAAAGGATATCAGAAGTCTTAAAGCCAGTCTAGCTGAAAAAAATACAAGTAATTGATCTTAGTTATGAAGTGTTAGAAGAAAAGACCAAACTAATTGCTTAAAAAGATAAACAGATAGCTGATTACCAGGTAAAAGTGGTGGAACTAAACAGAAAAATTGAACAATTTAGAAATTCTTCAGCAATTCTAGATCACATCATAAGTGTTCAACGTTCCCAGATTAACAAAGGGGGAATTGGATTTTCTGAAGTTCCACCACCGTATAACAATAACTATACTTATGATCCTAGTGATCAGCAATCTGCGAATGTTGAGATTAGTCAGACAGTTGCAATCAAAGTTTCTACTAAAGAAACTGAAGTTAATAAGAGTGAAACGAGTAAGTCAAGTTCTAATGTTGCGATTTCTGTCCCTAGCTCTGTCTCATCAAATTCGGACAAGTCATCCGAATTGGGTGAGATAAAAGAAAAGGTTGTGTTACTAAAACGTGGGGAGGAATATAAGCTCGATGAAAATAAATCTTCCCTAAATCCGTTCGTCCCACCATATGTTAGACAAACGGGTAGTAACGCAACCTTGACATCTGCAACAACTGTTGAGACGAAAGTTCAAAACAGAAGTTGTTTCAGATGCAATAAAGTAGGACACCTTGTAGCTGATTGTCCTCTTAAACAGAGAAAATTTAGAGGTATGAGGCCTCCGAAAACTGAGAATAAAATGAATACTATTTATGATGCTGGTAAGAATGTGAACACACCGACTTTCAGTCATTGGACTAATCCAAGATTTCAAAGAAATCAGTCTTGTTTTTTCCCAGTAAACTACCAAACCAACAATTATAATTCAGTTAATTCACGAAGAGTTGGATGGCCTCATAGCCAATCCTCTAGAAGGTTTCCGTTCAGAACTTACAGAAACTATCCTCAAACTGACTTTGGGCAATCAAGGTACTGGATACCTGATAGCAGGTTTACTCAACCCAAGACCAGAAGGTCTTGGGTCCCAAGATTTTAATCTATTTCTTTAATTATACAGGAACAGTCAAACAGAGTTGTAAACAATATGTGGGTTGTTGACAGTGGCTTTTCCTGGCACATGACTGGTAACAAGAAATTGTTACGTGACTGGAAATCTGTTCAAGGAGGAAGGGTTAGTTTCGCTGGAGAGAGTTGAGGAAGAATCAGTGGTATTGGAACTGTGACGAATGGAAGAATAAAGTTAGAGAAGGTGAATTTTGTGGAAGAGTTGAAGCATAACTTGTTGAGTGTATCTCAAATTTGTGACAAAGAATATACGGTGCATTTTACTAAAAATGAGGCAATCGTTCTTTATCCTGGTTTCAAGATACCAGAGGCCTGGGTTGTGATGAAAGCTCCAAGAGAAAAGAACACGTATGTAATGGATATGAGGTCAACTGAGATGACAACAGAAGAGTCATGTCTTCTGTCAAAGGCAACTGAGTCTGAGTCAGAGTTGTGGCATCGAAGAATGAGACATATACATCTTCGCAAAATGAATTACATTGTCAAGAATGGGCTGGTACTTGGGGTTCCCTTGAAGAATTTTAACTTTGAAGATCAATGCTTGTCGTGCAAGAAAGGAAAGCAACACAAAAAGCCTCATCACTCCAAGAAGGTTAACTCAATTGTCAGCACCCTAGACCTACTTCACATGGATCTCTTTGGTCCTGTAAAGGTAAAGAGTCTAGGTGGAACGTCATACTGCTTGGTTGTAACCGATGATTACTCTCGATACTCTTGGGTATACTTTCTGAAGGCAAAAGATGAGACAGTTCAGTTGGTAATTAACTTGATTACCAAGGTTGAAAATATTGTTGGGAGAAAGGTTAAGTACATCAGGAGTGATAATGGTAAAGATTTCAAGAACTATCAGATGGAGATGTTCTGCTTACAGAAAGGGATAGAACATCAGTACAGCGCCCCGTATACTCCGCAACAAAATGGAGTAGCTGAGAGGAAGAATAGAACTCTAATCGAAGGAGCCAGAACCATGCTGGCAGATGCTAAACGTCCCGTGGTGTTCTGGGCTGAGGCTGTTGCTACAGCCTGCTATATCCTTAATCGTGTTTTAACTGTTAAAAGATTAAATAAAACATGTTATGAACTTATGCCTGGTAGAAAGCCAAACTTGAAGGGTCTTGAACCTTTCGGATCCCCATGTTCTATATTAAAGACTAACTCTAAATTTGGTGTGAAAGCTGACGAAGGCATCTTAGTTGGCTATGTTGTTGGGACACCCAACAGAAGAGTCTTTAATTTATCGAACAACAAGGTTGAGGTGGTCTGTAACACTGACATTACTAGTTACAAATCACCAAGGCCTAGCATGGGACCGACGGAGGCTTTCGACTATGATAAGCTTTTAAAATATTTTAATGTGCCCTACTTGGACTTTGCAGACATTGATGAGAAAATTGCTTCACAGATTCTGTATGACGACGAGGAGAACATTGTGCAACGTCCGCAATATGATGAAAATCAACCAACCTCATCAAGTGCTGTTGATACTCATGCTGTCTCTACTGAAGAAGATTTCTACAATCTATTTCACACTCAACATCAATCACACACTGATGAACTCTCTTCAAATTTAGAAAACAATATGAAAGTCGGTCCGGTTAAGACTACCAGAATTCACAAAAATCACCCTTTGGAGAACGTGATAGGTAATCCGTCTGACGGTGTTCGAACAAGAAGAAGTTTGGATGAAAACACATGTGTTTACGCAAGCATTAAAGACACGGGTATTATAAATGAATGCTTGTACACCTGCTTCATCAGCCAGATTGAACCAAAGAATTATCAAATGGCTCTAAAGGATAGCTCGTGGGTTAAAGCCATGCAGGAAGAACTAGCACAGTTTGAGAAGATGGAAGTATGGAAATTAGTTGAAAAACCACAGGACGTGAATGCTATAGGTACAAAATGGGTATTTAAATGTAAGAGAGATGAGAAGGGGATAGTCATACGGAACAAGGCAAGATTGGTAGTAAAAGGGTTTAATCAGCAAGAAGGAATCGATTACAACGAAGTGTTTGCTCCTGTGGCAAGATTGGAGGCAATTCGATTATTTCTGGCATTTGCTACACACAAAGAGATGAAAGTGTTCCAGTTAGATGTGAAAAGTGCCTTTCTTAATGGTAAAGTCGATGAGGTGGTGTATGTTGAACAACCTCCGGATTTCCTGACCCAGATTTTCCTGATCATGTGTACAAACTGAGTAAAGCTTTATATGGGTTACATCAGGCTCCTCGTGCCTGGTACGCAACATTGTCAGACTACTTGCTAGAAAATGGGTTTGAAAGAGGAAAGATTGATAGTACGCTGTTTGTCAGGAGAAAAGGGAGAGAGTTTCTTCTCGTTCAGGTCTATGTGGACGACATCATTTTTGCTGCATCAAAAGTCACTATGTGTCAGGAATTTGAAGCGGTCATGAAGAAGAGGTTTGAGATGAGCGCCATGGGCGAATTAAATTTCTTTTTGGGATTGCAGGTAGATCAGAAGAAAGATGGCATGTTTATTCATCAAACAAAATATGACCATGATGTGCTCAAACGCTTCAAGATGGATGATAGTACCCCATTTGACACTCCAATCTGCGTCAACCACAAACTGGGTGCTGATTCCGACAGTGATAAAGATGTGGATCCCTCTCGATATCGAGCAATCATAGGTTCCTTAATGTATCTAACCGCATCTAGACCTGACATTATGTTTGCAGTTTGTCTTTGTGCTCGTTTTCAGGCAAGCCCGAAGGAATCTCACATGAAGGGAGTGAAGAGAATATTGCGGTATCTCAAAGGCAAGCCTAAGTTGGGATTGTGGTACACGAAAGGGGGAGAACTGGATTTGGTAGCTTACACAGATTCTGACTATGGAGGTTGCAATCAGAACAGGAAGTCAACAACCGGTGGATGTCAGTTTCTCGGAGGAAGATTGGTGTCGTGGCAGTGCAAGAAGCAGACCTCAGTAGCCATCTCCACCTGCGAATCAGAGTACATGGCAGCATCAAACTGCTGCTCCCAGGTTTTATGGATACAACAGCAATTGCGCGATTATGGTCTGAATTTCACTCAAACTCCTATTTGCATTGATAACACTGCTGCAATCTCAGTAACTAACAATCCCGTTAAACACAGCAAAACTAAACATATTGACATTCGTCATCATTTTATACGGGATTGTGCTGAGAAGAAATTAATTGTGCCCTAAAAGGTTGATTCTTTGGATAATTTTGCCGTTCTTTTTACTAAAGCGTTTGACCGATCCCGTTTTCAAAATTTTGTTGAGCTTAATGGGATGATCAATCCCGAGTAACCTTGTTTTCTATAAAAAAAAACCATCACTATCGCTTAAAATTATGTCGGTTGCTTAAATTTGAATGACATATCTTCGGATATGTTTGGTCCTTACTTCTATGAGGATAACCATTAACCAGATGACTGAAAGTGACCGGGGCGATTTATAATGGGTTTTTATTCTTTCGCTGAAAAATAGTCCTTCATACTTAGTTAGACGAACACATACTCGTATGTGGTCGGTCCAGCGGATCCATTGGATCTTCAGGATAGCCGTTTACCTGAAGACTTTGACTTGATCGGGGCGATAGGATTTAAATTTTTTTAGGGAGATGATATAATTTTTCAAGTCTATAACTTCGTAAGAAGTTTCAATACGATGTTTAAAAGAAAACTGATCCAACCTTGGAAAGTGATAGAAAAACTGATTTTGTGTGCTTAACTGGTGAAGTTATTAGGCCTAAAAGACTCTAGAATAGTCATTGTATGTTATGATAGCTTTCTATGGTGCGTAAAAGTAGAAGTGATACAAACTAAATCTCCTCGATTTAATGTGGAGAATCATTCTGAGTTGTGCATGTCTCCATATACATCTTTCCGAATGATAGGCAGAAAAGTGATTACCCAGACATACACGAGCCCGTGAGTGTTCTGATTACTGCGAAGAAAGTGTTAGTATCTGCAGTGATCCAGATTCAGGACTTGCAGTTGTCTACAATTTGAAGTTGTATTAATGTCTTTATTTGTATAAAAAAAACGTGTACATTGTTAAGCCTTCTGAAGCTTATGTTGTTTCAAATATCAAGAAAGAGGCAAGAAAGAATATTTCAAGCATAAGAAAGAACGGGAAGAAGACTCTAAAGATAGATGTGTGCACATTGTTTAATCAGACACTACGGGTCGAAGTCAACTCGGGGTGACTTGGGGAAAGCCAAATACGCTTTGAGAATAGATAGGAGGAACCACAATCTCTCATGTGATGTCCATCTAAATTTTGAGCTTAATTGAACCTAATCCGTATCACAGAAGCAGTGAAAAACCATACTAAGTTTTATACCTGCTTACAACCTGCTTCTTTATGTCATAATACCGCTGAACATGGATCTGAGTGACAGCCACTTAATCAGTATGATTCCTGTTCGGATCTTTTCTAAAACATGCTGGCTCGTTAAGACTGAAATTTGATCTCGTTTATTCTATTACTAATTTTTCCGTTATGTATTTCGTTTTATGTTTTACGTTTATATAACATGGTTACTTGGTTTTTTAATTATCAATTTTAAATTTGTTACTGAAAATTAAACAGTATAAAGTGAACCTTGTTAAATCACTAAAGGTTCGGTCTTAAAATGGGAGACGTTTTTGGCGAAGTTAACTTATCAGCGATGTTGACCACAGTGTTAACAAAGTTTTGGCTGAGCGAAGTTAAATGTGGGCGAAGTTTGATACATGGTTTTGGTTAAGCGAAGTTAAACTAGGGCGAAGTTAACCTAACTTCGCCCCTGGGTTACGTTTACCCATTTAAAGGCTTTAGATGGTTAATTGAGTCAATTATTTTCACACCTTAACTCCTCGGCGAACTTAGTCCTTGAACAGACCTTGTATTGATCCTCTCTATTGTTTGATTTCTGTTCCGTGATACAGGTTTGTAAGATCATTGTGACCCGTAAATCGTAAGACATGGTAATAATCGGCGTCTTGATGATCCAACGTGTGGCTTCGGTTAAACGGACCTTAAACCCTCGTTCAACATCTTGTGTTAACTGTGTTTTAGTCTTCATATGGTCATCTGAGCCTATATCGGCTACCGATTTCATGTTTTCATTCGCAAAATCGATCAAACACAGCCCCGATTGGGTCATTATGATGCGCTGATTAGAGAAGCGAAGTTAAGGTTTAGGCGAAGTTGCTCATAACTTCGCCAACTTATTAACTTCGCCTTATCAGAAACTTCAACCATAAGTTATCTGGTTTATTTCGTTTTACTCATGCGAAGTTGAGCCACAATGAGGTTAAACATAAAAGATGTCATAACTTTGCCACTGGTAATAGGCGAAGTTATGATCTGTTAAGAAACTATTCTAATTTAGATCGTTTGTTGTGCAGTTATGGCTGCTGTGGCAGGGGCTGGTGGTGCTGGTGGTGACGAAGGTGGTGACAACAACCGACAGTTTTTTTCCGGGACACAACATTATATTAAATTGGATCCGGATGCTCGTGGCCTTGATGATTATCGGGAGATCATTTCATTCCTAGTTCGTTCACGTATTTTTCACGCCATCACGACTACTCTTCCCATTTCATTACCAAATATCGAAGAATTTTGGCGAACAGTTGAATATGACTGTAGGGTTGATCCTCCGGTTATGCGTGCTACAATTAACAATCAGGTGGTACAGTTCTCAGCTGATCAGATAAGGGTAGCTCTACACCTCGAGGTTGAAACTACTAATGATCCTACTAATTTTTCGGCCTACTTTAGAGATGGTGCGTTTCTACGTATGGGGTATTCAGGTCTGATGGGAGACTCTCAGAGAAGAAAGGGTTTCTGTTAGATCAGTGGCGGTTTCTTATGCATGTGATGATAGTGTGCATGTCAGGACGAAAAACTGGTACAGATGGTATGGGTGCGACGATGCAATCGGCTATGACTGCTTTAACCTATAATAAGCCCTATAGTTTCAGCCAGATGATATTTTATGAGATTGATCGTCAGAGACGTGTGACTGCCCGGGAAAGATTTTTGATGTATCCGAGATTTTTACAGATGATTCTAAATCATGTGGCTCCTAACTTGCCACAACGACGTCCTATCTCATTTGTGGAAAGTGTGTCTAAGAGAATATTTGCACAATGTAAGTCATCAAGTGCTCGGATCAACCCTGATCTACATCCACGGCACACTGCCCTGTTTGGTTATTTGGTGAATCCAGCGTATGTCCCTCCTCAAGGTAATGAATTTCGTGACCCGGCACCGCAACAGGCTAATGTTCCTCAACCACCTCCTGTGGTTCAACCACCACCTGTGGTACAGCAAGCACTGCCTGCTGATCCTGTTGTCGCTTCGGAGCAACAGGTTGATCTTGAAGTTGCCTTTGGAGGGCAAGGTTTCTTTGACATGGATCGGGTTGATCCAGCTGCTGAAATTCAAGCTTCAGTAGCTGAGGTGTCTGGGGTAAATGTGTCCATGATTGCTACTTCGGTGGCAGATTCTGGAATAGCCGACTCTGATTCCTCCACTGACGATGTTTTTGAGGCACAACAGATTATTGCCAGACAAGAAAAAATACATGGAAAGAGGAAGAAAGATTCGGATGATAGTGAATCTGACTATGAGGAGGAGTTAGACAAGTTGGTACGAAGATCGAAGAAGGCCAGGGCTGGTGAAAGTTCAGGAGTTGGTGAAAGCTCAAGGGTGGTTCGTTTCTCTCCACCCTCGTTATCTGGTATGACTATGGTTCCTACTACTACGACTGTTACAGTACCGATTACCACTAGTGTTTCTTTGGCGACCACGTCGTCGTCTTTTGGTACTCCTCCAACCACATTTCTGTTTACTGCTCCAGAGATAGCTTCCTTTCCGCCTCCTGTTCTTACTCCATCACAGGTTGTTGCAAGATTTGTTGAGTCTACAGTGGTTGCTACTGCGGGGTTACCTGTTTCGTTACCACCCGCGGTTACGGTTCAGCCTACCTCGGATATTCCAGTTAGTTTGGGCATTCCTCCACCGTATGCTCAAGACATTTTTCACATAAGGTTTGATTTTGATGCTACTTTATCAGATTCTGAGAGAATAGCAGCTCTTGAACGGGTTGTTGCTGAATAGTCAAGAATTAATCTCATCCAAACTCATGCCATCCAGAGACTTGTGGCAGAGAATCAGTTACAGTCGTCCCTCCTTGTTGAACACGGTAAATTATTTGATGCCCTTAAAGAGTTCTTAGCATCTCAGGGGGAGACGAGCTGCAAGGGCGACGAGTTGAGAATCAAGAAGAGACAAGATAGAGACGATGATCCCAATGCATCGAAAGGTGTAGGTGGTGAGTTGCCAAGAACTGAACAAACTCTTGGGACTTCCACATCTCTGGGGGAGTCAACTGGTACATCAGGTGGATCAGGTGGTGAGAATGTCGTTGTTGTTGATGATGAGGAAGTGTTGGATGATGATGATGATTTAACAGATGATGTGTTAACTATTGATGAGATTGAAAAGATAGGAGAACAGATTGTGATTGATAGTGAGATAGAAGAAGGTGAGATTGTGGATGATGGTGTAGAACATGATATTCCAAATGTTGACAAGGTGAACGTGAGCCAAGATGCAAATGTGTCAGATGAGTCCGAGTGGGAAGAACAGCCGAGATGGAAAGAAGGCTGTGCTCAGTGGTTCTTCAAGAAAAAGAAGACTGCAGTTCCAACAATGTTTAAGAAGAGTTACAACATCAAGGGGTACGCTGAGTCCAAGAAAGGTATCATCTGCTGGTTGTATGATGAACAGTTGAAGTTGTTTGTGATTAAGCGTTATGATGGAATTCAATATTTTAAGAAGGCATTAAGATCGCTAAACACCTTGCCTGAGTGTGAGGTGAAAGATTTGGCTCATTTGAGATTGATTAATAGGAGTGATGATGATATTGCAAGAATAATTGGAAAGATAGTATGGAAGGAAGCGATTAAGGAGAAAAATTTGAACTTCTAAAGCCTCAGAAAGGAAGGTTGGTTGAAGATAAGGATCGGGGAATGAGGGCTGATGGCAAGCCTTGGATGGTGATGAAGTATAAGCCGATCCGGTG
This sequence comes from Bidens hawaiensis, assembly GCF_021521415.1. Classification (NCBI taxonomy): domain Eukaryota; kingdom Viridiplantae; phylum Streptophyta; class Magnoliopsida; order Asterales; family Asteraceae; genus Bidens; species Bidens hawaiensis. The sequence continues at coordinate 59,037 of NW_027499774.1, read as the reverse complement.
TTTGAAAGAAGTGCCGATGAAGATGATGCCCAAGGATGTTTTAAACAGTCTCAGGTGGTGGTACGTTGATAGTCAGACAGCTGAAGTTGTTATGGAAGATGAAGACGAACAAGAGATTCTGAGAGTGTATGATCCCATGCACTTGGTAAATTTGTCACAAGATGATTTGCAGGTACTAAACGATAAGAAGATATTCTACATTCCTGCGTGGAAAGATGAAGCCAAGAAGTACCAGAGGGTGGTCTCTGTCTGTGTAAGACAGGGCGTTCATGCTTGAAGATGGGTGGCACGGGATTTTTGGGATTACTAGACACGAGAAAGAAGATAGAGATATGAAGCTACTGCCCAGGGGAAGTCTGTTGGTGCATGATGTCAGTAGTTCAATATCTTGTGTTTTGCATGTGTCTGTAATCGTTTTAGATTGTTTGTTTTGTTTTGAATAGTGATATGTATAAGTTCGCTGGTTGTATTAAGCGAACTTGGGGAATAGCGAAGTTAGACAACTTCGCCTAGTATGTTAGGCGAAGTTATCAAAGTCTATATATACTTCGGCTTAGGTTTGTTTGGAAGAGGTTTTTTGGACGGAAGAACATGTGTTAGTGATTATTGATATCACGTGTTGAAGCTTTGCAATATAATCGAGTTTATTAGTATTTTTCTGTGTGTTATACTTTACCAATTCAACGTATTGCTTATCTTACACTCGTATCGTATTACGTGGGGATTCCGCACCCTCGTGTTACGAGATACTCCTGTGTAGATCCGGCTGGGAACCTACAGTTATTAGTTGTTCATGATTTGCAGGGAGAATAAGAGGTGTCGGATATATAACCAGAAGGGAAGCTCCCAAGGAAACTCTATAGATATACGATAATTATATCTAGCTTGTTAAATCTCAAATGTTTTTGAAGGAAGTATGAATTCAAAGGCAAAATGACAGCTGTGATCTTATCACAACTGCCATTTTGGTGGCAATTGTTAGGGCACGGAAATTTGACCATGTGGATACGTTATCCTGGCATATGTTCTTGGATCTGTTATCCTTAGTCTGATGCTGTCAGGATCAAGGATCCTCAGTACTTATTATTTACTAACGATTGTTTCCTTTGTATATCATTATATTTGATAGGTATAAAGGCTGTATAACGAAGTCTGCCTAAATTTTCGCTACAGGACTCCTTTATGCACGTGGTCAAAGAGTGGGAGTGGCTAGTGGAAGAATGGCAAGAAAATAGGACTAGTTGTTAGACGTGGTCATTTTCTTTAAATATTGAGTTTATGATCAAACTAGGGCTCACATTCACTTATTGACGAGTGATAATCGTAAACACTCTCTCAAGAACTCTCTAAGCAGTTCATACACACACTTAGCTACTTTGTAATATTTGATCATAAACTCCACCCTTGTAACCCGATTTTTACATTAATAAGTGGTGATAGACGATTTGTCATCACCTGGGGTTTTTTTCCTTTGATCTAATCAAGATCAAGCGGTTTTTCCTTGCAACAAATCTCGGTGTTCATATCTATTTCGTTCATATAATCACTATTGTTATCTTAGCACTAAACCTCACATAACAGATTTGGTTACTGGATCCTTAAACGATTTTTAACCAAAACATAAACCATAAGCCATGGATGTAAAAGTAACACATATATTAACATAACACATAACAAAATAAAAAATCAAACCTAACCAATCAGGTTCTCTATCGGGTTTTGACAAAATACCCGTCGGGTATACCCACATATAACTGAGGGATTACAAAAACGTGTGGCCTTGGAAGCTACACGAGCTGCAATTAGTAATTTAGTGGTGGAATCCCACTAGTAAGTCTGCCATTGCCACTATTGTTCACAAATATTGAAAAAATATGTTATGAATAGAATTAGCTAACATCAAGACTTTCACTCTTCAATGCTTTAAATTCGTAGTCTTATGCTTGAACTTACTCTTTATATATGGGTTTAATTTACAAAAGGCAACTAGTAATCTTATGACTGAGCACAAAAGAACTCAGCAAGTGAAGAATAAATGCACACAAAATAATATCAACTACTTGTCAGACTTTTTTAATATGCTATATAATATCCACATTCAAATTTCATACAAAATAATTATTGATAATATATTTAAAATAAATATAAAAAAAGTTATGCCGGTTACATCGGGTATATAATCGGGTATACGTTATCGGGTAATCAGGTATATAACAAATCACAAACCCACGATAAATTTATAAAGTAATCTCAAACGCATACCAACTGTGTCAGGTTTCGAATTTTCCCATCAAGTTCAGGTTTCACTGCCATCCTTAGTCACTATAGAATCAAATGCACTATTTTCCTACAAAGTATTGGTTTGTTTTTCTTTTCTTCATGTATTTAAAAACCAATCATCCAACTTATGATGTAAATGCATAACCTTATGTTGTTGCATTTATTTAGCAGTTCTCACTTTGGCTAAATATAAACATGTTTAAAATTTACAAAACACAAGTCCGCGGCAACACAATAGGCATGCTTGCTAGTTTAGTCTAATTTCATACCATACTGAAACAACCCAATATTATAAATATTTATTTTTTGTGGCTTACAACTGCAAACCAAACCGTTATATTCTGTTTTTGCGTATTCTCGATCTAACGGATTTTGTCAAACAAATTTATAAACTTTAAGTTTCAATAAATCTTACTTTTGAATAATGTTTAAATCATGCTTAAAAATTGATTGGCTAGATCCTCACCAAAACTATATTTTATTAGTTTGATCGAGATTGCATATTCCCAATCTAATGGCTTCGGTCACCAAACGGCTTCTATCAGTCATTGTAATATCCTAATGTTATATTCTTAAGGTTTACGACCGCAATCAAAGAATCAAAGAATAACACAATTGAAACATGTAACGATCAAAGAATACAAATAAAATATTTATACAATCAAGTATATACATCGATTTTCATGTGCTCTAGTTGTAACTGTGCTAATATAGAAACCAAGTTTTATCTTAAGGCGCGAAAGAAAAAGCACAAGGGAGGAGATAAAGCAAGCATGACTAAAAATTACCAATGATCAGTGGAAGTCAATGGATGATTGCAATGGTTGTTAGCATTTAACGTTGTTGTTGTTGAGGCTGCAAGGTTACTTGGTTGTTTTGCAAGGTTGTATATGGTTGAAAGGTTATTCGGGTAATTATAAACCCTAAAAGCCTATAGCCTTTTTTGAAAGCTAGTACAAGGAGCGTTCTAATATGGAGTTTTTTCTCCTAACCTAAAAGCTTCAAGCCCATTCAACCAAACAAAGCTAATTATTGAGTAGGAGCTTTTACTCAAGAGCTTGTAGCTTAAAGCTCCTAAAAGCCTATAAAAGCTCTTTGCCAAACATACCCGAAGCGTTTAGAAAAGGCTACAAGCTTTTATTATTTTAAATTACTTAATTAACTTTACAAAATATATACATTTAATATTATTTTTTTTAGTTGTCCATTTTGGTCATTTTATACATTTTTTTAAAAGCTCCAGCAACCCTATCAAACATCTAAATATATATAAAAATCAACAGCTATCAACTGCCGATTACAACTATCAACTTTAAGCCAGCAGCCACCAGCTACATCTACCAGCTATGCCAAACATACCCTAATGCCGAACTAAGTTATTTACCTTTTTAATTCCTTCAAATCTCCTGCCATTTTTAAAATGGTTCGTTACAATGAGACTAAGTTTTAGCTCTTGATCATTTGCATGCTTCATTTCAATCATTATTTAGTGATTTGAATGTAGATTATTAATTAGGTAATGTTTTTGTAATTTTTTATGTGATCAGGGTATTTATCTTATTTAATGTCTTTAGAATATGCAGTACATTAGCATATGTTTATGTAATTAAAAGTGACAAGTTTTAACCAGTTATAGATAGGTCAATTTGGGTTATATTTTATTTTCAACGGGTTAAAATAGGCGCAATTTAGTTTAGTTAGAAATGGGTGGAACATGTCAAAAATCACTCAAAGTGCCTTTTTGACGTGTAAAACCTATTTTACTCTCTATTTTGTTAGATTTATATTAATTTTTAACTAATATATATTTGGTAATCAAATTTGGTGTACAAATATTTTTTACTTGTTTAAAAATGGGTGAAAACCTGTTTTGACCCATAATTCACGGGAAGACGAACTTGGCAAGGGGTCATTGACTGCAAGAATATACTCAAAGGATGAAAACTATTAAATCTTATAATTGTTTTGCTTGATCTGATCTGAACTCTTAACCTATAATGTTATTTATAAGTATGCAAACCCTATAGATATATTATTTGTTTTGCATGTTATTTCCATTTGAGGAGAGCCATGTGTTCTGTTAAAAATAGTTTGGTCAGTAAGGTGAAGTAAATTTATACAAAAAAAAATCCTTGATTGGTAAAACCAAGAAAACTATAGTACATCATACCAAGTTGTCCTACTATAAGTGTTGGGATGAAGAAAAGACATAAGGAAGATCGAAATCTTCTCAACCTCTCTTAAAAAGGCTAAGTATAGAAATCGAGCACACTTAGGCCTCCCAGCAAGTTTTTACTTAATCTAGCAAGGTATTTTTCTTTCCCATCAAGGTTATCTTCTAGAATTTCTCTTAAGTGTTAGACCGAGCAAGGTTCACTTTGTTTAGCAAGGTTGTTCTTCAAGTCAAGCAAGGTTTGTTTCTTAGCAAACTCTTGACTAAACCAAGCTAAAGAAACCAAGTCTTTTGGAATATCTAGCAAGGTTTATTCTTAATAAAAAGTGGTCTCAGCAGGCTTGAAGAAAGTTAATAAAGAATCTATTTAAGGACTTCAAACAAGCAAGGTTCAACTCAAAGCAAGCTACAGTGTTACCAGCACACTTGGGTTTGTTCAAATAAGTTAAAGTTACAAAAGGTTGAAGGGATATCTGAAGAACAAGTTTGCTCGTAGGACTATATCGAGCAAATTTGATATGGTCAAGAGGATTGAGGTCTGCTAGTTGAATATCTTCTAAGGAATATTAATAAGTAAAGTTTGCATGGAGAACTGTTCCCCATCACATTTTATGGTTACCAGGTTTGCTCGATGAAAACAAAAGCTATAAAGCTTGCCCGAAAACCTGTTTACACTTAGAATGTTTTGTATTTCGTTTGAATATATAATGTTTCTATCATTAGGGTTTCTAGAAGGAATGTTAGGTGTCAGTGCACGCCTAAAAAAATAATTTAGCCCACGCCTAAACAACCTGAGAGTCACACCTAGACCTTACACCTGATTGTGATTTGACAGCTGACTCATTCCTGCATGGAAATCTGCGAGAAAATCCAAACATTCCACTCTGAAACCCTAATTGATTTTCATTGTATCCGTCATAATACTAATGGAAATCTTTTCAGTTACGTAGTGTGTTTGTTACTTTTGTGTCTATTTAGCAACATTTAGTGTGTTAGTGTTTCCGCCATTAACATTCTATTGTCCTTACCATAAATAGTAAGTCGTTAACCTTCTTGTCAACACTTACGTGTGGGTTACGACATTGGATAAATAATCTACTGAGTGAAATATACGGGACCGACAAGTGGTATCAGAGCTTGTTTCTACTATTTTGGTAAAAAACTGTTGCTGAATATTGCTGATTTTGAATATGTAGAGTGATGTCAGCTGACAACTGTTACATTGGTTTGTGACGTCAACTGCTCAATTCTTCTTTTTTTCTCAGATCTACAATATTTTTTAGGTTTAAAAGTATCTTCTTACCTAGATTTACATTAAATTTATTTCTTTTCTTATAGATCTTGCTCCTATCCATCCAGATCTATCAGATCTGAGGGTTTTATCCACAGATCTGGTTGATTTTCCAAATTTGTTAAGTTTTTCTTTAAAATTTTCTGAGCTTTCAAAATTTTAAAATATTTCCAAAAATTCCAAAAAGATATCTGGATCAATGGATGAGCAGGAAGTGTTTACTAACAAGATTACTTGACTTCATGGACAGGAAAATTACATCAAATGGAAAGTTTTGTTTGAAGCTGCAGTCTGTTACAACGACGTTGAGATGTGGCATTCGATCAAGAACGTGCCCTATATGCCAGATGGAACCAACAACAATCAGACTCTTGAAGCCAGAATGATAAAGAAAGATGACAGAGCCTTAGCCATGCTGTAGTTGGGCTTATCATGGGAAGTTCTGACCAAAGTGGCTCACCATACAACAAAAAAAGCCATGTTTGATGCTTAGTTGGATATGTTTGAAGGAAATACAGAGCTGAAGAATCTAAAGAAAGAAAGGCTAAAGTAACAACTTGACCGATTTTTAGTATAAAGATGGTGAAAGACTGAAGTCTGTGTTGGAAAGGTTCTTGACTATTGTTAATGAGATCAGGACAACTGATCTTGCAATCAAAGATTCTGATCTGACCATAAAATTGCTTTCATCCTTATCAAAAGAATGGTATACTGCCAGCAAATTCATTAGGCCGAAACCAAACTTTTCAGTACTTAAGCTTGATGATGTGAAATGCTTCTTGCAAGCAGCAGAGATTGATATGATTGAAAATGAAATGATCAAGGAAGATAGACCTTGTTTTCAAGTAACCAATGCACTTACTGCACCCATGGGGAACTTGTCCACAAAGAATTAACAACAAATTCCTATAATAGAAGAGCCAAGTGAGCATGGTGGTGATACACCAAGGAGTTTCATTGTTGGTAGCTCAAGTAATCAAGGTGGACAATCAAAATTTAATGTCCAGTTGATTGATGACAATGACACATCTTCTATGGCTAGTGGGCATGCTCCTTATTGTGGTGGCAATGCTAATCAAGGAAATGAGTACCAAGCCTTATTCTCAACGTTTACCGATTCATATAATGCCTTTGTTGCTAAGAATCTGATCCATACCAGTGTTTTTTAAGAGGACCTTGAGCAAATTGATGCAAATGACCTAGAATACATGGATCTAAAATGGCAGGATTCTATGCTAGCATTGAGAAGCAAGAGACTCTTCAACAGAACAGGACGATCATTGGTGTCAGGACCCAATGATAGAATTGGATTTGACAAATCCAAGGCTATCTGCTACAATTGTCAGTTACCTGGTCACTTTGCTAGGGAATGCAATCACCTAGGCAATTTCAAAACAACCAACCAAGAAACCAATATCAGTACCAGAACCATAATCAAGGTCAGCAGAGAAATTTCAACAACAACTAACAACCACATAATCACCAGCAAGTAATTCCCCAACATTAGAACTTTCAAAGAAATAATCAAAACCCTCCACAAGCTCTCACAAACCCTAACAAAAACAATGTCAATCAACCTAGAAACCAAGGGAATGTTGCATTAGCTGCTCAACAACAGGATGGAGAATTCAATTGGAGTAATCATGCTAGTGACACTAAGAAAGAAAATGTAGCATTTATGGCAAAAATTAAGAATGAAGCTGAATCATGTACATCTTAGGTACATTCAAACTCAAAACTTGAATTACCTGAAATGGTAGAATCATTAAGAATTGCAGCTGGGAAGCTTCAAAGTGAATGTTTTAAAAAGCAAAGTATGATTAATGTGTATGAGGCTAGTGACATGACCTGTGAAGAGAGAATCAAAAGTCTTTAACAAGACTGCGTGGACAGTTACTCAAAACAATCCAGATATGTCACTGAAATTGGAGAACTAAAGAAAATGTTTCTTGATGAAAAACTGAAGAATACTACACTTCAAGTTGAAATTGATTTTCTTAAAAATCTAGTTTCAAATGGAAACATTTGTGGGAAGCTTAACAAGATCAAAGAAGAAGATAAATACAAGGTTGTTCCTCCACCTTTCAATGACAATTATTTATTGAAAGTTGACAAATAAAAGAGAAATGCCTATCTTAACCAGTTTAGAGAGATGTTTAAAGGAAAGGAAGAATTCCTTGAAAATTATAAGTTAGTGGAAGTTGATTACAGGAGGGAATTTGTGATAAAGGAAGAAGTGAAGTAAGAGAAGAATTTTGGTGCATAAGTGTCTGATGATGATTTTGATGAAGAAGTGTTTGATAGAGATAAATTGAGTGACTCAAGTGGCAAAAGCAGTGAAACTTTGGAGAAAGGAAAGAGTGGTAAAAAGGAAACAAAGTACAATATCCCTTTGTTGCCAAAGATAACTGCCAAGATGAGAAGGCACCATGAGCAAATGAGAAGAGAACATGTGTCATTTGACATATGTGAAAGATCAAAGGTTAACTATAATGTTGTGAAGCCTCCAAGCAAAGAATCAATGAAAGGGAAAAAGGTTAATAACAAGGAGAAGACTGATGAAAATTTTAACAATGATCAGTTTATTCCTATATTTCCTGTTTTCTTAAATCAAGAGTTGTTTGATGTTGGTGAAGTTGAATGTATGGAAGAATATAAGAGAAGACAGTCAAGGTTCAGAAGTAACTTAGAAGATGAACCAATCAATTTGGAAAGGATAATCTTTGTGAAAAGTTCAGTTGAGAGGCAAGACGTCAAGATTGAAGAGTTTGTGCCTTTCTCAATTGACTTTGATGGTCTCAAGAATCAAAAGACTATTGGTATTGATCCCCCAAGACCAAGTGAAAGATTCAAGAAGGGGAAGTCAAGTGCGAACTTCAAAGGAAAAGTGTGGTGCAAACATTGCGATGAATATGGACATCACACAAATTCTTGCCATGAAAGATTCACATTCAAACCAATTGATGCTCCAAATTCAACAAAGTTTGGACAAGATTTTGGTTTCTACAAAAAAAAGTTCGATGAATACTTGGGAAAATGCAAGAAATTAATTGATGATGCTGAAAGCAGTGTTAAAGTCAGGAATGAGAAGAAGATTGAGACTGTTGACAAGAAAGTAAAGAAGAATGTGGTTCAACATGAGAAAAAGAAGATTCCAAAGAACACACATCCTACCAGAATATTCCTAAGAAAGATTCCGAGTCAGTAACGTCTAATGAGAATGATAGTTCTCCAAGAGGTGAAAAGAATGTGAAGAAAGATATGTTCACAAAGAAGAAGCCAAGAGAGCTGAATGGTGATGAGAAATTTTGTTAAAGCATGGGTTTGAACCACAAGGGTTCCTATGGAAACTAAGATGTGAAGAAAAGGTCATATGTGAAACATTGGTATCAAGTGTGAAGAAAGAATATGTCATTGAAGAATGCAAGAGCATAGTTCCATATGTGGGAATATCACATGAAATCGGATATGACACAGATGATTCTGATGAATCCTGTGAAATTCTTTATGAGAAACCTAAACCTATTCCCAATCCTAATGCAACACTTGTTCATGTCCCTGATGATTTTCAAGTTGATCTAGCTTGCACTTCATTACTTAACTGATCATTTTCCTTGATTTGTGTAGGAACAGTCCACACCAATCAATGAAGTATCGTATATGGACATTGGATGTTCCAGTTACATGACATGTGACAAGAGGTCACTAGTGAATTATGAAGAGAAGTTTAAAGGACCTGTTGCATTTGGGAGTTGTAACATCCTAAAATGATTCTAATATTAAATAAAGAAAGTTGCGTTTAGTTATCGAGTGTTAATAATTAATTCATGCTAAATAAAGAAAAGATCATGGATTGGGAATAAATAAGATGGATTAAAGGGTAATGGGCTTTAGGTCCATGGGCCTTGGGGAATATAAATATCCTCCTAAACCACCATAAAACCCTAAACCTCATTTCATTCCATCTTAATCTCTACACACTCCAAACACACACACATACCATACACGGCCGAGCGAGAGAGAGGCGAAATCTGAGCAAGCAAACGTGATTCAAGATTGATACAAGATCCAAAGTTCGTAAGCTAGCTAACCGAGACCAAAACGAAAACATAAAGGTATGATTTCGATCTTAAAGTTCATGTTTTAATAGACGGTTAGCCTTAAAACTTAGAACTAGAATAGATCGAGTATAAACGAAACGTAAAGTTATAAACTTGATGTTAAAACGAACCTAATGAACCCGTAAATATAAACGGCTCTTTTAAGATAAACCGTAGAACCGATATTGAACGTTTTGAGCCTAAAGACTCAAACTTTATGTCTTCCGGGCCAAGTTTTACCTAAACGAGACCATGGGAATGATCCCGGGTTCGGTTAGCATCATATCCAGGAATTTTCTCGGTAAAACGATGATGATTTTGGGGATTAAGGACGAACAGCGGCGGCAGCTGAACAACTTCGCCTACAAGCGAACTTCGCCAGCAAGCAAGTTCGCTTGCACGCAAGTTCGCCTAACTGATCAACTTCGCTGATTGACTAAGTTCGCTGCAGCAAGTTCGCCATAGACAAGTTCGCTATAAGCAAGTTCGCCGTAGATAACTTCCCTAGTTATAAGTTCGCCAAGATGTGAACTTCGCCGGTAGTAAGTTCGCCAAGCTGTGAACTTCGCCTAATGATAAGTTCGCCAAGTTAACTTCGCTGAATGATAAATTCGCTTAATATTAAGTTCACCAAAAGTTAAGTTCGCTGAGAAATAAATTAAAATCCTAGTGAAAAATGTGTTAAGATAGTTAATGTAAATAAAATTTTTCCAAGCTGACCTTGCAGCTCGACCCCAGCCAAGGGCTCTGCCCCTTGGACCCTGCTAGGGGCTGCCGCCCCTAGACCCCGCTGCTAGGGGCGTTGCCCCCGGACCCTCGTTCGTTGTGGGTTATAATTGGACTAGAAACACAATATAGATAGCGATAGATTATTGATACGTGTAATTGTTATACAGTTAGCCGTGCACAGCTCAAGAAAGGGATTACCATTAACGGTGAACGTAACCGCATTCAGGTGAGTTTCTAGCCCCATTTCCTTGTTATGTTTTCGGGGCCATGTGCATACTCGGTGTGATAGTTAATACACTTACCTTAACTGGTAAGTGTATGCCTTATATGGTTTATATGTTATGTATGTATATCTTAAATGTGAGTGAAAGCTTGTCGGTTCGTGAACGATCTTCGGATATTGCACGTGCTAACAAGGGAGGTATGTTTATGATAGATGAATGTGTATGATAGATATATGTACAATATATGATTATGTATGAATGATTAAAGAAAGTATATATGTTATGGGTATGTAAAGACAGTATGTACGAAGATGAAGAAAGAGGGACCAGGCCCTAATAATATCTGAGATAGAAGGGACCAGACCCTAATAATATCTGAGATAGAGAAGTAAAAAGGACCAGACCCTAATAATATCTTAGATAGACAAGAAAGGGACCAGACCCTAAATAATATCTGAGATAGAAAAAGGAAAGAGGGACCAAACCCTAATAATATCTGAGATAGAATGGACAGTAATTATATAGTATGAAAGTAATAAAGTATGAATGTATGTATGAAATTATGTAATGAAAGTAAGTTAGTAAGGTAACTATTATGTATCTTCGGATGCATGATTGAAGGTAAGTGTATGTATTATACGATACGTGATTAACTAGAACTCACTCAGCGTAGCTGACTTTTAGTATGCACGCAGGTGAGTAGAATGAGGCAGCTCGCTTGACGGGACACGTGGCATTGAATAAGAGGCTGGCATCGGAAGACTCAGGACATGTTATGTTTTAATTACTTAGTTTTTGAAAGACAAGTTGTTTGTTTAAGACAAGTTATGGTTTGATTATGAAATGTTTTATGAAAGTTTTTATATTCCGCGAATGTTTTAATTAACTCTGATATTTAGAACTGCATTTATGAGTATATCTAACACCAAAGTAAGGCTACCAGTAATGGGGCCATACAGGAGTGATGAGAATGGAGGGAAAATTGTGGGGAAAGGCATTCTCACAAATGGAAAAGTCACTTTTGATAATGTTTTCTATCTTGAAGGACTACAATATAACCTATTGAGCATATCCCAGATGTGTGATAAATGTTATTGTCACACCCCAACCTACGGCGGAAATGTCGTGGCGTGAACTGATTACTCACAGCTTTTCAAAGGTACTATCATGCAATATTAAATGTGACAATATCTATTAAATTTAATTAAATAATCATTTACATCACATTAACCAAAGTACATAAATTAAAATTAAATCAAATAAAACAAAATCCGATATTCTAATTCTTGTATCTTCTTCTCTAGCATGCAACCTAAGTTTTCTTCAAATATAAGCTTGAAAATCACATCACACGATAACCTGCATACGCGTTAAAAATACAATAATTTTGTCAACACAATGTTGAGTGAGTAAATCACCATATTTGAGACACTATATAATAATAAGTAGAAGTGAAAATTGTTCATTTGAGATATACAGATAAGCCATAGCACCTAACAATCAAACAACTATAAAGTAAGGGTTCAACCAATCCATTTAAATGGGCATTGGTTACCAAGCAAGGACTAAACCGTTCCATAAAAATGGACATCGGTTTCCGAAATAAGCAAGTAGCATTCAAACAAAGCAAATAAGCAAATAGCAAGTTAGGCAAACTGATAAAGACACAAGGATAAACAGTTGTGGTTGAGTACTATATAATATAAAAATATTTACGAAAGCATATGTCCTCAAAACGGTTAAAATAAGTACAAGAGGGGAGTGAAATACTCACCTTAGCAGACGAGCAAACGGGAAATAACAATATAATAAGGATGAGAATGGTAGGATAAGCTTTGAAGCTAATGCCTAATAAAGAATATATGCAAAAGCAAATAAATAACGGATCTAATAAACAGTCAGGAAGATGATTTTATAATTATTATTATGATATAATCATATTACTTAGATTTGTTAATACCTTTATTATTCTTATAGAACTTTTAATTAATATATTTAATATTATAAATGAAATTATTAGATAAAAAATCATATGTTTATAATATATAAAAGGTTGATTTAAATCATTTAAAAAAATATATATACAATATACATTTATGATATTTATAAAAGTTAATTAAATTTTATACATATATTATCGGTTTTTATTTATATAAATCCCAAGTTTTATTATATTTATACATATGTGTGTGTATATATATATATATATGGTGAGGTTATTATAAAAAGTTAAGAGTGTCTAAAAAGTGTAGGAAGAAATCTGGAACGTTGGATCTTAGCAATCAATGGTTAAAATGGAAAGTTAAGATAATTGGAGGTGTGTTTTATTTTAAAGGCCAAGAAAGATGTGTTAAAGGGCATAATCGTCTCATGTGTTTTATTATATATGAAAATGTTTATTAAAGCTTTAATTATCATATTTTCATCCAAATTTGAAAATCTAATACAAAGAACATCCATGAACTACATTATGAACACCAATAATTAACACACTAACATGAATACACACTATACGAATACCTTACTGAATTACAAAAAATCTCATAACGTAAAACACACTAGCTGAATTACCAGAAAAACACACTAGCTAAATTACCAGAAAAACACACTGAAACACTTAAAAACAATATATAACAGTGTGTTTTAAATCAAATAATTATCAAAATTTAAAAACAACACCAAATTTGAATCCAAATGTAAACACAACACCAAGAACAAAAACACAGTTTCATCAAAAGAAACACACAGCTAAATTACAAGAAAACCATACTATTTATTCTATTTTTTTAATGTACTCCCATATGCTATGAATGCTTCACAAAATTAAAACACACCTTCTTTCTAATCCCTAACCGTAACTACACCTCCTCTGACCCCATGGATTCCGACACACCAACACCAAAAAAAGATGCTACCTCTGCCGCCCCCTGTATCCAGTTTTTCTTTCGGCACCGGCGTGTGATTGGTAGGTGGCGTGGAGGTGGTTTTGTCGCCTTATGTGGATGCGATTGCGGATCCCCGACGAACCCTACAACAACCATAACCGTCAATCGTAGCGTCGCCATCAATCTAGGATCTCCTGGATCCGTAACTGTCGACTGTTGTTGCCACCACAAATACCCTTCGAACCTGCCAACATCTAGGGTTGAACGATATTACGATAGCGGTTGTAGAAAAAGAGTATTGCGGAGAGGGATGGTGGTGATGAGCGGGTGAACGGTGGTGGGTAGAAAGGGGAACGACCATGTTGAATGGTCTCTGATGTTGAAGATCTTCAATAATTTTTATTATTATAATGTCTCAATAAACCAATCAATATATTGTAGTTTTCCAATAAACAAATGTTGAAGACGATTTGTAAATCATCATGACAAGATTATTCGTAAAAAATAGAGACGATAGTTAATTTGATAATTCATTCCATAATTAAAAAGATATTGTAGTTTACCATCTTACCCTTATGTCTTATAATAAATCTAACGATCCACATTACTTCTCACACTTTTTAGGAAAAACTTACTTTTTATTTTAACCTTCCTCTATATATATATATATATATATATATATATATATGTATAGACACACATACACACATATATTCATATACATGGTTTTAATAAGGACTTGGAAAAACAACGAGTTAAAATGTTGGTTTTTATAAAATATCGATTAATTGTTATATTTGTAACACACTTTACTTGATTAATTATATTAATATTACAATATATGTATTAAAAATCAAAAAAATAAGCAAAACACGGGCTGGAAGGTTCGAAGTCGCGACCCCCATCCACCAACTCTTAAGAATATTACACCTAACAACTGTGCTGGCATAAGATTTGATATAAACACCATAACGAAAATTTATAAACAAATCAGTAAACAGACCCAATTAAGCTATGAACCCTAGAATCCAAATTGTTTAAATCCGTTGATGTTAAACGGATTGTTGTTAGGGTTAATATTAATCTAACAGTGGCGATCAATATTCACAAATTATTTACCTCGCATCACGTCGTATAGGGGTGTAATTGAATGAAACAGGGTCGTCACGAAAGATTGATGAACACGCTTAAGTAGAGGTATATAACACAATTAATTATGTGGTTAAGGACGGAGACGGTTGGAAGATACTATCTGCAAGGTTAATTGAGTTTATATAAACGATTACATATATAACGATGTCGGTTTAGGGTCGGCTAGGTTTAACTAGTATAACGAACCACATTGATCAAGTTAACTAAATTAAAATCGTCAGTTAGCCCGATAAGAAATGTATAACATGAGGTTTGATTCTATTTCCAACTTAGATACGAAGATTAAGGTCCAAGACATTCCAAATCATAATCGGTTTCGATAAACGGGTATGGATCTAAGGGTTGGGTTCTGGATATCCATATTTGATGGGTTATGATTTATAAAATTTCAGTTTAGTCCCTGTGATTTGAGTGTGGAAACATGAAGGGATAAAAGTTTTAGTTTGGGTTAAAATTGCATAATCTTGAAAGTTGCTTATATATATATATATACTAGCTGTGTGCCCGCGCGATGCGGCGAGGTATGCACGCAAACATGGCATCGGATGCGTAACCGGTGTTACTGTCTCTGTATGTGTGTGACTTCACAATAGTACATGCATAACCCGATGATAGTATGCTCGTATTGCGGCACTGGAATTTTAACCAGTGTTAGTAAGCACGTCACACAACAACTGTGCACGCTTAATCAGGTGTTGGTGTGCACGTAAGAATACATTGAACTCATTTTGACCCACAACCCATTCTGCTTGACAATGTTCTAACCGAAATTCGTTATGACTTGAACCCTTTCAACCCAAACCCTTCCCGACCCAAACCAAATTAACCTTTATGTATCGACTCATTCCAACCTTAACCTTTTAGACCCATAACCCGAACGGCCGAACCCCCCCCCCCCCCCCGATTCGTTTGCCGGTCTTTAATGGTAATCACATAACACGTTAAGTTTTTAAAGTGAAAAAAAGTATAGCAATACCATACTCAAATTAAAGAGAATAAAATTCTCGTTTTTATGGTATATATATTTTTAAAAAATATTGATGTGTGAAAAAGTTATTAACATTTAAACGTCGTCGGGGTAGTTAGTTTAAAATAAGGGATATATATATGTAATTATTATATAAATTAACAAAATGTGATTAAAGTTAAAGGGCCATACTTGTAATTATTTTAGAATACATTAAAAAATAAACCATAACATGATTTTACTTTTGCTAAAAGATAAAATTGCCAAAAGACAAAATTACCCCTAAAGTGTCTTAATCTTATGCATTGAAGATTGTACCTAAAGCAATGAGTTTCGTACCTCTTATAAATTAAGAGGTCTCTCACTCATGCTTTATACATATTATAGATATAGATATATACATATTTAATTATATAATAATATTAAAATAAATAATAAACTCGATAGACGTGATATTTTTATTGGTAAAATTAACCCGAACATGGAGGCGGGTCGGGTATTTAATATAAAATTAATTTGAAAAGCCCAAGTTGTTACAGTTATAAAGTGGGGTTTGATGATTCTCATAGCTTTATCCTCAAAGCTGACTTTGTGATTCCTCCATATATAATTATGATGATGGCTCCAAGAAATGGGAACTTATACGAATTGAATATGAAAGATGTCATTTCAAGGGGTGGTACTTGTTTTGTTCCAAAGGCCACTGAAAATGAAACCAAATTGTGGCACAGAAAGCTTTGTCATGTCAATCTAAAAAACATGAACAGACTTGTTAAAGGTGAACATGTAATTGGTTTACCCACAAGAGAGTTCAAACTTTATGACAAATGCATTTCCTGTCAAAAGGGTAAGCAGCATAAATCATCTCACAAAACAAAGCTCATACACACAATTGATCAAGTGCTTGAAATGCTGCATATGGATCTCTATGGTTCTGTCAGTGTTCCTCGCATTGGCAAAAAGAGATATTGTTTAGTGATCATTGATGATTTCTCAAGATACACTTGGGTTTATTTCCTAAGTACCAAAGATGAGGTTGCTAAATTGATCAAGAGTTGTGTAACAAGGATTGAGAATCAATTGGATGTAAGGGTGATGGTCATGAGAAGTGACAATAAGACTGAGTTCAAATATGGGGTGATGACTGAGTTTTGTCTTGCAAAAAGAATACTACAACAATTTAGTGCTCCTAGGACTCCTGAACAGAATTTAGATAAGTTTATAATAATGGTATTGCTTGATTTAACATATGACAAGTTGGTTGATTTTGCATGTGTTAATTATTTTTGTTTTTCATTAGGTTTGGTCCCTGTTTGATTTGGTGACATCTCAAATACAGTATGTATAAACACCTTAACTAGCTCTAAATATTTATGTATGTTATGTACAAACACCTTAACTGCATCTCACATGTGTTGTTTATTTTGCATACCTGGATGATGGATTCGATAATATATTCAAACTTTTGATCTTGATTTCAATCTTCATAAATAATCAGTAGCCAATCGTGTGAAAACTTTCAGATAAACCTATTTCGCTTGTTACACGTGATTGATTTGTCGGATAAGACAGAGATTTCTCTTGTTACTAGAATTGGATTTGTATGTTTCTTGAGAATGCATGAAGAACAGAACATGATAACCGACGTTCTGATCTATATCCTATCGATCGATCAAATTACATGTATGTAGTCTCCATATATAAAATTATAATTGATGTCATGGGTTTAAACCAAAACCCATTTAATTAGTAGCCCACAAGATTATGTATTAAGGCCCAAGTTATTATATTAATAAAAAAACCCAAATAACATATAGAATTAAATCGAGCACACACTCCTGCGTCACCCAACTCGTTTAATCTCTAACGTTATTTAATCGATTGACAAGTCAATCCAATACCCTAAAATACACGTTCATAACACTAAAATTACCAACAATCCTCCCCCGTTTTAGTGATATCCATAATTAACTTAACTATTCTCACAGAAACTCAAACGTATGCATAAATGAAATGTCGTGACGATTGAATTTCACATTAGTATTTTACACAATCCAAATATTCGAATATCGGGGTGTCACTTCGGATTGAACCCTTGCTATTCATAGTTGTAACATCCTACTTTTGATCATAATAATAAAATAAAGTTCGTATATTTTATCGTGGGCCGTTATCGGTTTAGATAAATAAAATATGAGTTGGGCTAGTGTTGGGTTAAATGGATATGGGTTATGGATTTGGGTTATAAAAGAAAGAAGGAAATACCATGGGCTTAAGCCCATGATCCATAATTATATAAACCTTAAATCACCCATTTAATTCATTTCACACATATTCCATACACCACCAAAATACACACTTAAGCTCTCTCTCTAGTTCTCTCCCTATATAAACCGAAACCAAGAAGGAAACCGAGCACCGACCCGAGGTAATGATAATATGATTTTGTATGAGCTTAAACCCGCTATATTTAGTCACGAAACGATGAGCCGACACCTTTAAATCGTTAAAGTCATGAGATCAGGGGGAATCGGATGTAAACCGAACCTAAGATGAGCTTAGGGGTCACCCTAGCTGAGATCTGGATCGAACGGGACGAAAAACGATGAAAAATGGTGGAGAGACGAAGAGATCTCGTTTTTCCGGCGAGATTTCCGGTTTTCCGGCATCGACGACGCCGGAAGGGCGGCGCCGCCGGTGAAGAGAATGTTTGAAAGGACATCTGACATTCTGTCAGATGCTCTAAACCCTAGGCGCGTGTAACGAACTGGGCACTCCCATTCATTAAGGAAAAATAACGAATTAGCCTAATTCGTTAAGCATTTCGTTACATAATTCGTCAGACAGTTCGTTAAGCGAAATGAGAATGAAACCTCATTCGTTAGAAGGGTCATTCGTTATAAAAGGGGGTCATTCATTACAAGGTTCAATCCGTTATAAGCTCCAATTCGTTATAGGGCTCAGTTCGCTATAAAGACCAATTCGTTATAAAGTAACGAATTTGCCAATTCGTTATGAGATAAAGGAGTAACGAATGAACCCAAATTCGCTAAGGATTGGATAACGAACTAAAGTATAATAAAATGACATAATGGTCCCTGGACATAGAAAAGAATGATTTAATTACAAAATAGCCCTTGGACTAAGAGGTTAACAGTAAACTATAATCATGAAATCCTAATGGAAAATGTGATAAGACAGTTAATAAAAATAAAATTTCTCCAAGTTGACCTGGCAGCTTAACCCCAGCCAGGGGCTCTGCCCTTGGACCCCGCTATGGGCTACCGCCCCTAGAACCCCGCTGCCAGGGGCGCTGCCTCCGGACACCCGTTCGTTGTGGGTTATATAAAGATAGAAATACGATATGAGTAGTAATAGTTAATTGATACATGTAAATATTATACAGTTAGCCGTGCACAACTCAAGAAGGGAATAACTATTAACGGTGAACGTAACCGCATTCAGGTGAGTTCTAGCCCCATTCCTTGTTATGTTTTCAGGGTTGTGTGCATACTCAATGTGAATTGTTAATACGCTTATCCTAAGTGATAAGTGTATGTCTTATGTGAATTATGTGAAAGATATAATTGATTGCTTTTCAGTACGTGAATGATCTTCGGATATTGCACGTATTGTCAAGTTATGATTATGGATATAATGTTGTGTATAATGTGGCAATGACATATACGTATGTTATGAATGAATGTAAGAGATAGTCAGGTACAGAAGAAAGGGACTGAGCCCTAATAATACTCAAGGCAGAAGGGACTGAGCCCTAATAATACTCCAGGCAGAAAGGGACTGGGCCCTAATTAATACTCAAGGCAGAAAGGGACTGAGCCCTAATAATACTCAAGGTAGAAAAAGGGACCGGACCCTAGTAATATCTGAGGCAGAATAGAATAATGGAAAGTAGAAATTTGAATAAAATATGAAGGTATGTATATATATATATATATATATATATATATATATATATATATATATACTATAAATGAGGCATGAGAATATGAAATATGTGAGAAAGTATGTAGTAACGAATGTATTGTATGTTTTATGATTAACTAGAACTCACTCAGCGTAGCTGACTTTTAGTATGCACGCAGGTGAGTAGAATGAGGCAGCTCGCTTGATGAGGATACATGGCATGGAATTGAAGATACTGGCATCTCAAGGAAATGTTATGATGATTTAAAGACTATGTTTTATTTTTAAATGACTATGAATGTTTGGTAAAACGAGATTTGGAAGTTATGTAATAAATTATGGTTGAAGTTATTATATTCCGCGAAAGGTTTAATTAACTCTGATATTTAGAACTGCGTTTATGAGTAAATCCAACGTCCAAAGTAAGGCACCTGTAACGGGGCCTTTCAAGTTGGTATCAGAGCAAAGTTAGAGAGATTTAAGCATCCTACATGCTTAGACTCGAACAGAGAATGGGATTTAAGTAAAAAAAGGAGGAAGATGCCAGTTCAAGATATCCATGTGTCACTCGAGCAAGCCAAGTAAAGGTAAAGTGTATGGTTAAATAACGTATGTTACTGTTAGCGTAATTGCTAATGAAAGGATATGTGAATGTTAGGGATATGATAAATTGGTTGTATTGATTGACTGTTTAGAAGTAGAACCAGCACAAATAGACTCATGAGGGGAAGTGTATAGGACACGGAAAGTAACGTGATCAGCTAATCACAACTGGCCACTATCCTTGTACTAAATAGTTCCTTGAGTGATGATGTTTGTGTTTTCCTTTCCAGAATACGATGGCCGGATCTAGGACAGTTGTTGGGGAAGGAGGCCGCACTGGACATCGTGGCAGGCCTCGTCGTGTCCAACAACCTTCGGTAGAAGCAGCTTCCAACACCGAAGAAGAAGGAAGCGCAGCTGGAGGAAACCTTAACAACAATGAAGGGGTTCAGCTAGATCCTTTAATCCAAGCAGCTATTGTCCAAGCAGTAGCCACGGCTGTGAAAAACATGAATCCGGATGGGTCTGCTGGAGGACGTGAAAGAACAGCTGAAGGAGCGGGAGGAGGTGGTAGGAAAAATGATGAAGGATAGAGAGAGGCTTCGAGTGTGGTAAGGTCTGTGAAGGATGACGATAGAAAGAGGGACCGCGGTGGGTGCAACTATAAGTCCTTTAAAGGTTGTGACCCGCTGAAACTGACTGGTTTTGGAGACGCAATCGCTACCCTTCAATGGATAACCGCCATGGATAAAATTATCCGAATCAGTGAGTGCCGTCCCGACCAAGCCGTCGGTAATGCCACCCAATCATTCGGGGATGAAGCTATGTATTGGTGGGAGAGTTTGGAGAAGAGGAAGACCCGGGATGAGATTAAGGCTCTGAAGTGGGAGGATCTGAAAGAGTTAGTGATGAAGAGATTCTGTGCTGACGCTGAAGTTGAAAGGGCGGAGATGAAGTTCCTGAACCTGAAAGCTGGAACGATGACACATCGTTAGTATACCACCGAGTTCAACCGAATGTCTAGGTTGGTACCTGATATGGTTAACACTGAGACAAAAAGGATCAATTGCTATGTGAGGGGATTGCAACAGAGAGTCTGCACGCTAGTCAGGACGAGTAAAACTGCTACCTTTGACACTGCGGTCGAGCTCGCAGAGATGGTTTATGCGGACCTGGCTGCGGATGATGTTGTGGTGGAAGAAGAGAAGAAAGATAAGAAGTAGGTCAATCATGTCAAACGTCCCAGTACTTGGTTATGGAACTCCACGGATAAAAGCAGAAGGTGTGGGAGAAGAGATCGTGCAAGACGTGTGGAAAGACGCATGGAGGTGAGTGCAGATGGGGTAAGGGTTCGGACATTTGTCATAAGTGTGGGAAGAGCCACGCTGGTGAGTGCAAGTTTGGTACGAACGCTTGCTACAAGTGTGGAAAAGTGGGGCATTATGCTCCAGACTGTACTACAAAACCTGCATGTTACAAGTGCGGTAAGTCAGGCCACTTTGCTAAGAAATGCACTGATGGGGGAGTGGGAGGAAGTGGAAAGAATGATGTTGATCAAACTAGGCCGAGGACTAGAGCCTACATGCTGACTCAAGAACAAGCCAAGCAGATCCCGGATGTTGTGACTGGTACGTTTTTAGTAAACAATATTTCCGCTTCAGTATTATTTGATTCGGATGCAAACAAAAGTTTCGTAGCTACACCATTTAGTAAATTAGCTAACATGAAATGTTGTCGAGTGTCTGAAACTTTTATAGTAGAAACCGCTAGTGACACTTCGGTTAAAATAAAGAAAATGGTTAAGGACTAAGATAGAGCTAGAGGGACATGAGTTCCCTGTAACCTTGTATGTAATGACCTTAGGAGGGTTCGATGTGGTTTTGGGAATGGATTGGTTGTCTGAATATGAAGCTCAGATCATATGTAAGAGTAGGATAATAAGATTAAAGTCCTTGGATGGTAGTGCGGTAATGGTTTATGGTGATAAAGAAAGTTCAGGGCTTAATGTCATTTCGATGATAAAATCCAAAGGTTTATTAAGGCGAGGGTGCGGTGCCTACCTGGCGTATGTTGTCAACGCTACGGCCGAGATGAAAGAAATAAAATATGTTCCTATCGTGCGCAACTACCCAGAAGTATTCCCTGAGGATCTTCCGGGGTTGCCACCGGAGCGGGAGATAGAATTCCATATAGATTTAGTACCAGGAGCCCAACCCGTCGCGAAAGCACCTTACCGTCTAGCACCGTCTGAAATGAAAGAATTAATGTCCCAACTGCAAAAACTCCTCGACAAGGTTTTTATTAGGCCAAGTGTTTCCCCATGGGGCGCACCTGTGCTATTTGTCAAGAAGAAGGATGAAAGCATGAGAATGTGCATAGACTATCGCAAGTTGAACAAACTTACGGTAAAGAATAGATATCCTTTGCCAAGGATTGATGATCTGTTTGACCAACTCCAAGGTTCAAGTTGGTTCTCACGAATAGATCTCAGATCAGGCTATCATCAGCTGAAGGTGAAAGAGGCAGACATCCCTAAGACAGCGTTTCGGACGCGGTATGGACACTACGAGTTCCTCGTGATGTCATTCGGTCAAACGAATGCTCCTGTAGCATTCATGGACATGATTAATAGGGTGTGTCGGCCGATGTTGGATAAGTCAGTTATCGTCTTCATTGATGATATATTTATTTATTCAAAGAACGAGTCTGAACATGCTGAGCATCTGAGAGAGGTGTTGGAGACTCTGAAGAAAAAGAAGTTGTACGCTAAGGTTTCAAAGTGCGCGTTCTGGTTAAGAGAAGTGCAATTTCTAGGTCACGTGATCAATCCTGAAGGGATTATCGTGGACCCAACTAAGATTGAGGCAATAACGAATTGGAAGACTCCACAAAATCCGACTCATATACGAAGCTTCCTAGGGTTAGCTGGCTACTATAGGAAATTCATCGAAGGGTTCTCCAAGATAGCCGCACCGTTGACCGGTATGACCCGAAGGTCGATAGTATTCAGTTGGGGTAAGTTTCAAGAAGAGGCTTTTCAGGAGTTAAAGAAGAAACTCACGCAAGCTCCAATCCTTGCTTTACCCGATGGTGACGAGGATTTGGTTGTTTGTACTGATGCCTCGCATCGTGGGTTAGATTGCGTGTTGATGCAACGAGGAAAGGTAGCAGTAGTAGTGCGGTAATGGTTTGGTGATAGCTTACGCGTCTAGACAGTTGAAAGTCCATGAGAGTACTTATCCGACGCATGATTTAGAGCTAGCAGTAGTAGTGCATTCTCTCAAGATATGGAGACATTATCTGTATGGTACTAAGTGTACCATTTACACAGATCACAAGAGTTTAAAGTACTTCTTCGAGCAGAAGGAATTGAACATGAGACAGAGGAGATGGTTGGAGTTGATTAAAGATTACGACTGCGATATTAAGTACTATCCTGGTAAAGCTAATGTAGTCGCCGATGCGTTAAGCCGTAAGAATGAGGAAGTCCTTGCAACAGTGAAGTCATACCAGTTGATTATGAATTCAAGTCTGTTTGAAGAAATCATCAAAGTACAGTCAGAAGTGGTGGTAGATGAAGGGCTAGTGAAGAAAGAAAGGATTTTCGGTCAGAAAGACGAGTTGATGGAAAACACTCATGGTGTTAAGACTAGGTTTGACCGTATGTGGATTCCATGCCATGGAGATCTCAGAGGTCGAATCTTAGATGAAGCTCATAAGTAAGGTATTCGATTCATCCAGGAGCTACTTTGATGTATCAAGATTTGAAAACAGACTATTGGTGGCCGGGAATGAAGAATGATGTAGTAGGTTATGTCAGTAAGTGCTTAACTTGTTTACAAGTCAAAGCAGAGCACAAGAAGCCTTATGGGAATATGCAACCGCTTGAGATACCTGAATGGAAATGGGAACACATCACTATGGATTTCATAACTAAGCTACCTCGTACAACTAAGCATCATGATACCATCTGGGTGATTGTGGACCGTTTAACCAAGAGTGCTCACTTTCTGCCTATACGAGAAGCTATCTCGTCAGAAAAGTTAGCAAGCTTGTTCATAAAGGAAGTGGTAACTAAGCATGGAGTGTCGTTATCGATTGTGTCAGATAGGGATACACGTTTCACTTCGATATTCTGGAAGAAATTTCATGAATCTATAGGGACGAGGTTGAACATTAGTACCGCATATCATCCTCAAACCGATGGACAATCTGAAAGGACGATCCAAACCCTTGAGGATATGTTGCGTGCTTGTGTTTTAGACTTCGAGGGAAGTTGGAATGATCACATGCACCAGGCAGAGTTCTCCTATAACAGTAGCTACCATTCAAGTAATGGAATGCCGACATTCGAAATGTGTTACGGTAGACGTTGTAGAACACCCGTGTGTTGGGGAGAAATTGGTTAGAAAGAGATGGGAAGTTTAGAAGTTGTGCAAGAAACTTCTTCAAAGTTCGATCAGATTAAGGCAAGAATGAAAGCTTCTCAAGAAAGACAGAAGTCGTATGCTGATAAGCGGAGACGGCCGATTGAGTTTAACGTTGGTGACAATGTGATGCTCAAGGTCTTGCCTTGGAAAGGAATTATTCGCTTCGGAAAAAGAGGACAGTTAAGTCCGAGATACATTGGACCGTTTAAGATTATAGGTTGCGTGGGTGAAGTGGCTTATAAGCTGGATTTGCCCGAAGAGTTAAAAGGAATTCATTCAACCTTCCATGTTTCTCACCTAAGGAAATGCCTAGCTGATCACACGTCCTATGTGCCAATAATGGACATTGAGGTTGATGAACAGTTGAACTATATTGAACAACCGATCGACATAGTCGACCGCAAGGAGAAGCAGCTTCGTCACAAGGTTATACCTTTAGTGAAAGTGATATGGAAGCATCGCAAGGGTTTAGATGCTACTTGGGAAGCTGAGGATGAGATGCGCAAGTTTTCCCGAAACCTCTTTAAGAAGGGTATAAAAGACAGAAGGAAAGACCATGGGCTTAAGCCCATGATCCATAATTATATAAACCTTAAATCACCCATTTAATTCATTTCACACATATTCCATACACCACCAAAACACACACTTAAGCTCTCTCTCTCTCTAGTTCTCTCCCTATCTAAACCGAAACCAAGAAGGAAACCGAGCACCGACCCGAGGTAGTGATAATATGATGTTGTATGAGCTTAAACCCGCTAGATTTAGTCACGAAACGATGAGTCGACACCTTTAAACCGTTAAAGTCACGAGATCTGGGGGAATCAGATGTAAACCGAACCTAAGATGAGCTTAGGGGTCACCCTAGCTCAGATCTGGATCGAACGGGACAAAAAACGGTGAAAAATGGTGGAGAAACGAAGAGATCTCGTTTTTCTGGCGAGATTTCCGGTTTTCCGGCATCGACGGCGCCGGAAGGGCGGTGCCGCCGATGAAGAGAATGTTTGAAAGGACATCTGACATACTGTCAGATGCCCTAAACCCTAGGCGTGTGTAACAAACTGGGCATTTCGTTACAAAATTAGCCTAATTCGTTAAGCATTTCGTTACACAATACATCAGACAGTTCGTTATGGGAAATGAAAGTGGGTCATTCGTTATAAAAGGGGGTCATTCGTTACAAGATTCAATTCCTTATAAGCTCCAATTCGTTATAGGACTCAGTTCGCTATAAAGACCAATTCGTTATAAAGTAACGAATTAGCCAATTCGTTATGAGATAAAGGAGTAACGAATGAACCCAAATTCGCTAAGGACTGGATAACGAACTGAAGTTTAATAAAATGGCAGAATGGTCCCTGGAGTTAGAAAAGAATGATTTAATTACAAAATAGCCCTTGGACTTTATTAATTTATAGAAAATACCTTAAGGATTAAGAGGTTAACAACTTAACCCCAGCCAGGGGCTCTGCCCCTTGGACCCCGCTAAGGGCTACCGCCACTAGAACCCCGCTGCCAGGGGCGCTGCACCCGGACCCCACGTTCGTTGTGGGTTATATAAAGATAGAAATACGATATGAGTAGTAATAGTTAATTGATACATGTAAATATTATACAGTTAGCCGTGCACAGCTCAAGAAGAGAATAACTATTAACGGTGAACGTAACCGCATTCAGGTGAGTTCTAGCCCCATTCCTTGTTATGTTTTCGGGGCTGTGTGCATAGTCAATGTGAATTGTTAATTCGCTTATCCTAAGTGATAAGTATATGCCTTATGTGAATTATGTGAAAGATATAATTGATTGCTTGTCAGTACGTGAACGATCTTCGGATATTACACATATTGTCAAGTTATGATTATGGATATAATGTTGTGTATAATGTGTGAATGACATGTATGTATGTTATGAATGAATGTAAGAGATAGTCAGGTACAGAAGAAAGGGCCCTAATAATACTCAAGGCAGAAAGGGACTGAGCCATAATAATACTCAAGGCAGAAAGGGACTGAGCCCTAATTAATACTCAAGGCAGAAAGGGACTGAGCCCTAATAATACTCAAGGCGGAAAAAGGGACCGGACCCTAGTAATATCCGAGGCAGAATAGAATAATGAAAAGTAGAAATTTGAATAAAGTATGAAGGTAAGTATATATATATATATATATATATATATATATATATATATATATATATATACTATGAATGAGGAATGAGAATATGAAGTATGTGAGAAAGTATGTAGTAACGAATGTATTGTATGTTGTATGATTAACTAGAACTCACTCAGCGTAGCTGACTTTTAGTATGCACGCAGGTTAGTAGAATGAGGCAGCTCGTTTGATGAGGACACATGACATGGAATTGAAGATACTGGCATCTCAAAGAAATGTTACGATGATTTAAAGACTATGTTTTATTTTTAAATGACTATGAATGTTTGGTAAAACTAGATTTGGAAGTTATGTAATATATTATGGTTGAAGTTATTATATTCTCCAAAATTTTTAATTAACTCTGATATTTAGAACTGCGTTTATGAGTAAATCCAACGTCCAAAGTAGGGCACCGGTAACGGGGCCTTACAATAGTGAATACTCAAAGATAATACATACATACGTTTATAAATCAAAATTCCACTTGACACGATATTTTACTAGCTTTTGTCCCAATCCTTCAAAGAATATATCAAAGCTCAAGTCCAAAGCTTCTTGAAGCGGCTAAACTTCATATTCTTATATGTAGTTCATTAATCTTGCTCCCACACTGCAATTTTTCAATGAAATATTAAGAAGTTATACTTCAACTAGCCTCCTTTATCTCGCGGTCCGAACACATACCTCAGGATGATGCTACTAATGTGTTCCAATTTCTAGATTGTAAGCTTTCCACATTGAATTCAGCATCTAGCATCATATTAGATGGGAATTGGGTATATTAACGTAATAAATTTTTAGGTGGACTTTAAACCCATCCCATGGCTGATTTATTCATAAGATCTCTTCCTAACTCTTTAGTTAAATCATCAGCCAAATTATACTCTAATATCACACCATGCATTATGAAATATGTTGTGTATAATATATATAACCATCTAGACTTTCCATTATACACATGCCTATAACACATAGTCAGCACTATCATGCATGATAGATTTTGGTGATATTAGATTAACCACAATGGAATTTCATAATACCAATTTCTTAGCCATTCGACCCCTTTTATCAGTTGCTACAAATGGTACAAACTCACATTTCATTGTCAATGGATGAAAATTTATTCCTTAATTACCTAAGAAATGAAAACTTCCCCAAGAGAACATACACGTCCACTTAGTTATATACATATTGCATTAGAATACCCTTCTAAAACTTCTAGAACTGAAAGAAAAACTTGAATAACACAAACCATAATTCATGGTTCTTTTAATACGTTATCCGAGAAATAGAATCACCTTGATTAGACCTAAATTTGATATTAGGATCTATAGGAGTATTAACCGAAGGACAATCAAACTGTCTCAACGTAATGAGATCGAGTCACAGCTATATCATTGTCACTCCTTTTTATGATCATACCTAGGATAACATCAGCCTCCCCCATATCCTGCTTATCAATCTTAGAAGACAATATTTTATTTGTCTTATCAATCACACAAACCCGAGTTACAAGATAACAAGGAATTAACCATTTTATTCAAGTTTTGTTTTCTCGTTCAGCCACACCATCATGTTTGTGATGTATAAGTAACCGTGGTTTAATTTATTATACAAGTAGACTCAAAACACTAAATCATAATATTTTAATGCACCTTTTGTTGATAATCCTATTACATAAATAACTAGTAGGTGTGCCCACGCGTTGTGGCGGGGATGCAATGGGAATGTGGTCGGTATGAGTTCGGTTTGCGGTGCGGGAATGATGCAACGAGGATTCGGTCGGTACTGTTTACCACGTAGTAGCGGATTTGATCGGCTTGCGGGCCGTGTAAATGAACAAATGATTAATATAGTTGAACTGGATCTAACGAGTAGTAAAAGAGTCTTTCCGGTGGGTGTTAAAAATGAACAAAATGCTATCGATGCATATGTTACACTTCATTAAAGAATACATAAAATTAAGAAGAGACATAAATTAGTTGGACACAATTTCATAATCCACAAAGCAATGAGTTTCTTGTGTACACTACAATAAACATATAATAAAAAAATCATTTCATTAATTAAGAAATAACATAGATTGATATCTTAATATTCACGTTTTAACAAATTAAGTTATCAATCTGTATTGATATGAATCAAAACTATGTAGTTTTGGGGTTTCACATCTAAGTTAGGTGTGTAACAGTGTCATATTCACTTTTCACACACACACACACACACACACATATATATATATACCCATAGGAACCTGCACGAAGAAGCGGGATCCGAATACGACTTGCAATGACAATCAGACCATGTACAAAAGTAGCAAAACGCATCTTTAATATATGCCAAAGCAAGTTTGATGTAGGAAAATGGCTATCACTTATCATCATAAAGCACTTTTGTGTAAATCTATGTCACGAAAAACTAAATAAGTCTCGTCTTTCATGCAGATGTTATACATCTCAGGCGGGAAATGAATTATATGCTAATAACTTCTACAAACTTTTGTTGGATTTTGTTAAAAGCTCTCTTGACTCGTATGACTCTTTAGACCCGGAAAAACGGCTTGCCAAAATTTTCATTGAAGAATAACTCTTAGAAGCACTTGTTTTTTTTTGCAAGTTCATGATATGTTGACTTGAAACAATCTTCTTGAAGTAGAAATTTGGAACCTAATGATACGCCAATCTCTTTTAACTCCAACCTGCAAAATTTTGTATTCTTATGGTGACATAAAAGTAGTACTAAACCTCCAAATCTCTCTAAACAGAAACTGCTCCAGGATATAAAGGCAAGGTTGGATGTATATTCATGAGATTTTTTTTTTAAATGAAAAATCCCAAGATTAACCAAGCAAACCCATTTACAACCTTACTTGTAAACCAACAAATAACCTTGTAATTAATATAATAATATGCAACCTATTTGTTTAATTTTGTTCAACACTTGCAGTTTGCCTAATAAAAGTCAAACAGTTGACTGTTACCAAATTATCCATGGTACCTTTGTTGCAACAATATATCCTTGTCCAATGCCTAACTAATGTTCCCTTTAAAACATTTCAATGTAAACTCTTAAATACAAACACCCAACTTAAGATTTAGCTATTCAAATAATTAGTGCATCCGTAATATCATACTCAACCTTCACACCAACACTTTAACGAACTGCATTACTAAATAAAAATTAAATAACTATGGTCTATTACTTTCACCAGCTTTAGCCACTACTTAAAAAGTTTATATAAGAAACTAAGGACAACTAATAATAATAAAGTAATTATAAATTGTGGAAGCCACCAACAGTCCAACACTACAACAATGAACATAACAAAGCAACCAATGACCCAAAAACACTATAAAAACAAAGGATTGATGAAAATATTCAAATCCTCAAATTTAACTTTCACTAAGAAGAGAAACATAAAGAAGAGAAACATAAAGAATGGAAGCCAAGAGAGATATTTCATTTACCAGTGTCATGGCAGTTACTCAAACATGCCAACAAAACATACATCAACAGTATGTTCTTCCTCCTTCTCAACGACAAAAATCAACCATTGTTGACCAAACATCTACCATACTGCCTGTCATTGACCTTTCCATGATGGACCACCCTACCAACAGGTCCCAACTAATTGACCAAGTTCGTGCTGCCTGCAACCAACTTGGCATCTTTCAGGTTCAATTAATAAAAAAACATACATATAGCAATACATATACATACAGCTCAATAACAACTTACAAAAATAGATACATAAATATTAAAACAAAATTACACAATCTTAATTAAGCCAAAAAAAATAAACGAAATATAATATTCATACCAAAAGCAGACATTGTACAGTTCATTTATTTATGTTCGTTTACGTTTGTGAACCATTCATATAAATAAATGATTTTAACTCATGTAACAGTAAGGCCATAAGGGTGACTGGGTGAGGCCCGTATAACTTACAACATTTTGTATGATTGATAAGATAAGATATTTATTATATAATAATCTTCATTAACATTATCAAACAAATCAACAACATTCGCGGTCGGATGCGGAATTCTTTCATCGGTTGCAAATTGAAGTCGATTGTGTTAAACCGACAAGTTCGTACCCTAACGCCCCATATCTGAAAATGGTCTCCACTTAAAACACTTTTGTTCTAGTCTCTACCCCTCCTCGAGCTTCAATTCTGAAAACCTTACAAACAACAATGGTAGACGATAGTCGATTCAAAAGACGAAAAGCAATCATTAAGCGAAGAAAATGTTATCAAAAACTAACCTTGTTCATATTTAGAACAAGATCTTGTAGCTTCCTCACATATTCAACTTCTTCTTACCTGAAAATATCCAAAAAGAAGTATTCACTATCCAAAATGTCAACTTGACAACTAAAATGTAAAATTATTTGTTTGCAAGTCGGACGGGCCCATTTTCACTCGTACTAAATTGAATCAGATATGTGTAAGTAAATGCATAAATTTGTGTAAGTAATGCTCACAAATAAGTAGATTTCACAGTGAAAATAATTAACACGATTCAAGGAATCTACACAAACCATTTGAGAAAGTGAAAATGTGTTAATGCTTAGGAATTTACTATGTATACTTGCATAGATTTGTGTAAGTAATGCTCAGTAATCCACTGGATTAAACAGTACAAGGGGGCTATCATAGATTTGTGTTAGTATGCAAGTAGTTCTTTTTTCATACTTTTATATTGATATTAGAATAATGGACTATTTATACTATATTAATAACTGCTCGTAACTCAAACAAATAGTTCTATATTGATAATCACAGTACCTTAAAAACTGTTATTAATAGCGTTGATATTAGATTTTGATTTATAGCAATAGAAAATCAAGTAATAACCGTTGCACAAAACTCAAACCAAAAACTAAATTCGTCATCTTCATCTAAATTGGTTAAATTGTAAAGATTAATTGAAAAACATGAACAAATTAGGAATCTACTTACAATTCAATTGAGATTGAACAAGAAAGACATGGATTGTATTTGGAGGAGTCGACCATCACGCACCACCTGTTTAGGATCGATACTCACAAAATAACGGTGTGTCAATCATTAATAGATCAAATTATACTTTAATTGAACAGAAGATGTGAACGCAATCGATGATTTCATGCTAATCACTAACCTGGAACTTATTGAAGCATAGTAGATGCGCTGAATTCTTGCCCTAATCGACTGGGATAACTAAATAGCATAGCGATTGGAATAATAATCGATCCATAATTGATTGATGAAAGCTGTAACGCCGGCCGATATGTTTGTATCGGAGTTGGAAGTAGGAGGATAGGACAATTAATATTAGTTTAATAGATTTATGTGCATAACTTGCATCAATTTTATATATGCACATATCAGAGTACACAAAACAAAAAATACACTTTGTGGAGTATGAAGCAACCACTGGCATTATAACAGCCTATACCAAAATCATACATACACATACTAGCTTTTAGCCCATTTTTTATTATTAAATTAAAAAATGAAACAGAACATCTATAGCTTTAGAACTCGCGGCTAGATGCAAAAGATATTCTTTTAAAACAACTTGTTTCGACTTGATGTTACAAAATATGAACAATGCTAAAAAAATTGATAATTGTGTAACTATTAAAAAAACGCAGCCCCGTTTTGTAAGAAAAGAAAATCATAATAAGCAAAACATGTGCAACTTGTCCAATCTAAAACTAAAAACTGAAGATGTAACAATCCAAATACACTAATCGCATTATCAGTATTAAAATGTGTACCCAAACACACCCAAATTGGGTTTAGGTTAGAATCTATAGAAGAACAAATTGAAAGCTAATTACGCTTGCATAAAGAAGAGTTCTAAGGAGAATTTCAATCAAAAGTGTAAGCGTGATGAATTTTCGATGTAAATTTGAGGAAGAACTGATTCATCAAAACTGGAAAGAAAAAATGCCTACGAAGTTTCTAAATTTACTGCATTTATAGGTGTTATTATGTGCACCATTAGACTGTTTACTTGGCTTGCTTTGACCAGACAAATCATAGTCATTGTTATTACCAAATTGTCCTTCCCGATTTACAGTAACTTTAAAATTTTGATAAAAATATTAGATATTACATATTTTCCCCTGCAATACAAAGCTTCCATTTTAACTTCCTTCAAAGTCAAACAAATGATTATTTTTACCTTAAGACTTTAATTCATCCATAACTAACTCATATTTTGATTTGTTTGCAATCCTTGATGTTTGTTGATATTAGGTCATTTATAGCAACAGGTTGACTCGGACAACATGTTTTGTCCTGGACTTATTCTTATCATAACCTATTTTGGCCCAAACTCATTTTACTCAAAAAAACCATTTACCATAACATTTTTATTTTTTTTGAGTAATTTGTCTTTTAAGTTAGAAAATATAGCAATTTAAAATAACATCTCTCTTAAAACAACTAATTTCGACTGAACTAATTCCAATCATAAGCCGTTCCGTCCATATGTTTATTTTTGTTATTAAACTAATAACTCTCAGACATTAAATTAGTTCTCAAATATATAAATGATGATGTTAATAAAGTCAAACTTAAAAACAAAAATTATACAACTCAAAATTTCAAAGATAAGTTAAGATGTGCATATATAAATAACGAATTTGATGGTATCCAACATAATCTTATTTACACATATTGAACATGATATATGTGAAAAAGTTGGATTACATATATAACCATTGACCTAAATATGAACACCCAAACCGTCGATTTAAATTAACATAAAAACTAAGAATAACACGAATAACGAATTTGTCTTTTAAGTTAAATAAATATGAACACCCAAACCGCCGATTTAAATTAACATAAAAACTAAGAATAACACGAATAAAGAATTTGTCTTTTAAGTTAAATAATGTTATAGTTTAAAACATGTTTCGACAGGAACTCGATCATAACCATCTTTGACCGACGCATTTTACCCGAACCAATTTGAAAAGCAAATATAATGAAGTTTATGCACATCCAACTGTATATACCTTTCTTTTTTCAAATCTAACAACAATGGTAACCGATAATTGATTCGGTTAGCAAATGATTTGGACAATAACATATAACTAAATTGGCATATAAATAATGAGATTATTAAGCAGTGTCATTACTTCGCGTTGCATGCTTTTATGTTCTTTTAATTCGTAGATTTTACGTGTCGGCCGAATTTATGGCAGCTGTAATCATTCTGACTAATATCCAGTATAACGAAACTAACAACACATATTAATATTTAAAAACTGAAAAAAGAAAGCCCAAATATTCATCAATCATTTGCATTAAAATATGCGAAAAATTCTAAAATAAATAAGAAACCGATAACTAAAACAAATTTCATACCATGATTTGGAAAGCTGGAGATCAAAGAGACATCGAAAAACCTTCATCGAGTGAAACCAAGCGCATCTACAACTTTTATAAAGGATAAATAAAACATTCTTTACTTTCTTTTATTCATACAACTTCTTAATATGACATTATGCAACTCTATTTTGGCATGGTTAACCTGATAATGGATAAAACTAAATGAATTGTTAGGCGAATTGTGTATATTTGACCCACAATATAAGAAGAGGAAGAAAGACCGCGCCGCCACGTCCACGTGATGATTACCATGAAGTACATCAACTGTTAAGATGTGGATTGGGAGTGGTTTTACGGATTAACCCGCATATTTAAATTTGCAAATGTATATGCAATGGTGGGAAATCTCTGTATCGTCACTCACCGGCTATTTGCAATATTCCTTCTAGCTTTCTTCATTCACTCCACAATTGAAAATATCTGACATTTTAATACCTTGAAGCCTCCATGGTGTTTCCTCAAAACCATTAGTATCCACTTCAAATTTAGTCCTGAGTAGACGATAATATGTCAGTTATAAAAGCATAAAACTAAATACCCACACACACATATACATACACATTCGATCATTGCTAATGTGAAGGAAGTGCGAAATCTAGTCCACTGCCAAAATTCACGACCCGCTACATTGTTACCCCAACCCAGTAACACACACATACAACACATTCGATCATTGCATATTGGAAGGAATGTTTTTATTAATGCCAGTTGGACGCCATTCACCTCTACCTCAACCAACAAAAGATAACTGACCACCAGGTGAATGAACTTGACCCGGAACTCCACCAACTGCAGGACCCGTTCCAGGAATTAATGCAGCACCAGGTCTCACATATACTACACATTTGCAGTTACATACAAGAATCATTATATAAGGTCAGTATCAAATTATAACACAATAAAATGGATAAAAGTATGAAACAGTTCATTTCATGAAAGAAAAATATTTCATTGGTCAATAAATTAAATCAGCACAACAAAATAATAAGTAAATACATTTACAATATTTACTAACTGAATAATAAAATAACAATCTATAGTACAACAATTTACATGTCAATAACTCAAGATGTATTATAGTTATCAGTTACCTTCAATTGCGAATGAAATGGATGATAATCATGACCATCAAATCCCATCGTGTGTGCACCTACAGCTCCACTGTCGTCTTTTCCATCACTGCCCAATTCGCTCCTTTCACTGTCATCATCGCCCGCTTGATTAACATCTTCACCCCAATCTTTCATCTCCTCCATTGGTTGACGATTAACAATAACCAAATCATATCCGTTTTTATCATCGTCTTTATTTAAACCTCCACCACCCTCCATTCCCATCATAGTTCTTTATGTGATTAACAAATTATTTGATCTAAAGTATATTATGCTAAGCAAAATAAATGTCGAATATATTGTCATAAATTAGATTTCCATCATAGTTCTGGATTCCTGTTTTGAGCTAAATCCTAAGGTCTTCACCGACCCCGCGACCCGACAATGGTCAAATTTAGTCTATTACAAATCTCAATGTATAAAAAGCAAGTTATATATAAATACAATGATGATATACATACCACTGCCATATTTGGAGCATAAAGCATAAAGCAAGTATTAACATTTTGAACCTATAAAAGGCGATCTTCTAAAGCCAAATCATGCACAAATTCATTCAAATTCTAATCTAACTCAAATACATTCAGTCCGTAGATAAAACCGTAAGCTAATGTGAAAAAAAACCATAAGCAACCATATATGAATATCCAACATCATGCAATTCAAAATTACGAACATCTATAAACAAATAAAAAACCGAAAAACCAAAACGAAGCACACTAATTTCACATAACTTAGCTACATATTTAAATTATGCGAAAGTTGAATAAACCAAAACGAATCAACCCTAGTACGAATATCACAACCCAAACCAAACTTGCAATTCGACGATGGTGGGAGAAACAAACTTTTTAGGATGTTATATCTTCATATTTGGTTAAAAAAGTGATTGTTATTATTAATTCAAACTTAAATAAAATCTACCATCTGATTAATTAATACATTAATTGATTAGAAAACTTTCATGACACAATTCAAATAATACCTTTGCCTATACCAAATGACCCAAACTGAAAGCAAATTGACCCAAATAATCATAAAAATAGGTAAAATGATTAGTTGAATGGATACTGCAAAGTTGGTGATTCTGTTTTAACTGAATAAAAAAAGATAATTGCTAACCAATCCGCTATCCAAATCTTCACATTGCAGCCAGCTGATACGAGTTTGGTGACACTCAGTGTCTTCATTTGGTTCAAACCGGGTTAAACCAATGAGAGTCCACCATTCAAAAATCAAGCAATCTGGTATTATTAAAGAAACCAACAACCTTAAACGGATCAAACGATAAAACATCAATGGTATCAATTTACCTGGCGTTGTACAGAAGGCCCGTTTGAACATTGAGGGTTTCGTGTTCATTCACCACATCTTTCTCCATGTTCCTAGAAACCCTAACCTTTACATGGGTCAAGAAACCCTAATCAATATAGTTTCAGTTTCGTCGGATAACCATCACAATCTACGATGATGGTGAGAACCCATTCAGATCCAATGCTTCCTTCAGTCGTCAAAGGATTTCATCAATTTCCATCTACTACTGATTACGACCTGCAAATCATCCACTGATTACATGTTCGTTAGTTTATATTATCACCAAATTCATGAGAGTAGTAGTTTTGGCTGGAATTGAGGTATAGGGTTTTGTTAATTTTGGGGTGATAGGGTGGCTGAGAGGGAGGGTTCGGTACCAGAAAACCAGAGAGAACAGAGAAAGGATTAAGGAGGTGTTTTGACCCATTTAAGTGTATCTGGATTTGGTAAGAATCATAACTCGCGAAATTTAAACTTTAAATGGGTCAAAACCGGGTTATATCAATGAGAAGTCAGCATTTTAAAATCAAGCAAATCTGGTGACTCCAAAAAAAAGGGAAGCGATCACATCGCGACACCTAGGATTTTTATGTCTTCGTTTATTTATATTATAGATACATACTTAATAATTCAAAATACTTGTGGACACAAGCACATTTTTCAAACACTATAAACTAACATTCGTTTTCATATATCGAAGCACATGACTTATAAAGCAATTTAAGCCAAAATTCAATTTTAACTCCAGAACCAAGGATACATCGATCCTTTAATTAAAATAGATGTGCATGGATCAAGCTTTTGTACGTGGTCTTTAATAATGTGCTTTGTTAGCACTTATGGCTGATAATTTAATCAAGCTTTTATATGGCTTTCATTCAGCCATAAAACAAATTAATTAAAATATCTATGATTGGTGTATGATAATTTAATCAAGCTTTTATATGGCTTTCATTCAGCCATAAAACAAATTAATTAAAATATCTATGATTGGTGTATCGGTCTAAAAAGTAAAAACTAGAAATAAAGTAAACACACACTCAGGGATTAGGTTATATGACGAGATTTTCTTATCTCACATATATCGACATCAAGATTCATGTTCTTAATAGTCATCTTAATCATAATACTTTCACCTCTATTAGTATATAAATTCTTAATCAAGCTATCAAAAGCTTCATTATTAAAATGCAACAAATAAATAAAACAATATCTAGAAACATTCATCAATATAAATACTTAAAACAATCCCAGACATGAGACTCTTTCAAATCCTTGGAACATACAACAGATAATCCAAAACAAATGTTTTTTAGACTTAAATACATGTTTAACTTTTACATTTCTCATCCTAAGTACATATTCATCTTCAACTGGTTCAAATTCGTCAACCATTTCAGATCCTTGTATACGCGACTCGTAGTGCCGAGTCTACCTTTCATGCAAGCATTCCAGGTCAAAGGCGTTAAAGTACTCATTGTGGACCTGTTGTGACACGGAATGAAGACCCGGGATGTCCAGCACGCAAAGCGATAAAAGAAGTGAAGGTTGCTGTTTCAGAGACCCATCGCGGTACGCGATGGGTGTGCTGAAGTCCCCATCGCGTACCGCGATGGGAGATAAAATGATGTGTTGACTAATGGTCAATCGCAGTACGCGATAGGCCTTAGAAGACCCCGTCGCGTACCGCGACGGGTGTGCAGACGGGATTTTTTGGTTAATATCATATCTTCCATCATATGAAACCTTAACTTCGTTTGTGACAACCAAGAGGCGATTCCAGCAGTCCAAGAAGGCGATTTTCATCATTCTAGCTCGTGTCAAGACCCTACATATGATCCATATCATCCATATTGAAGATTTGTTGATGTCTCGGCTCGGCTAATCTCATAGAATCGCACCCGGGATGTACAGTTTGTAACCATTTACAGTTTTTCTCATGTGATTAAGAATACTTATGTTTTGTTATTGAAAGATTGATATATGATTATTGATGTTTAGTATTTCTGTGTGTTCGGTCGGTTTAGGTTTACGTTGGTCTGAACGATCTGTTACCAGTTTCTCGATAATTAGTCATATAACTGTTTGGTTAGATTGAATACGATAAAACGTGCAATTACCCTTAACTGAGTCACACTGGCAAGGACTGTTTGATAACCAGTGCCCTGTGTAAAGTAATTGTTGGCGTCTAAGGTTTTGTCGAGTTGATCAGTTTTCAGTTAATCGTTAATAATAAATCGGTTAGGTTGCATGAGATACTGTTTGGTTGCATACTTGAATTCCCGGGTGTGATTTGCTTTGTTAACTGTTTACAACTCGCTTGTTCGTTCGTTGCTTAGTTCTCTTAATTTAAACTATTGCTTGTGTGATCAGCACTAAAAGCCAGTTACTTCATAATTATAATTCTGTTACACGAATTGCATTGACCACATACTCCTTGTGATACGATACCCTACTTGCTCTATCTATTTAGAATAATTAGGTTTTTGATTGACTCAAACGACGGTCATCAAAATGGCGCCATTGCCGGGGAGTTAGTGCGCTTAGTGTTTTCGTGTTATTTGATTTCTTTGTTTATTTTAGTTTAGTTTAGTAATTTTAAATTTTATTTTTTGGTTTTTATTTTATTTTTCCATTTTACGCGGGGTGTGTTGTTTGTGCAGGTAACAGATTTTTACACACCCGCCACTCGGGCAGACAGTCACCGCTTATGGGTCAAAACCAAAATCCATCCCGAAACCCGAGCACACAACTGTCACTATGAGCAATTATGGTGATTTTTGTTATTGTGAAGGCTCGTATCACTATCAGGATTGCCCAGTGGTTGCACAAAATCAGCAAGAGCGTTGCCATGGGCGAAGATATATGACGACATGCTATGAAGATAAAGAGATTTTGTCATATTATTAACACTCTGAACAACACACATCACCAAATTATTATGAAGATTATCAGTCAGACATGGATGACCAATATGATCAAGGGCCATATTATGCCAACTACGAACCGGAGATGCCCTATTCCTCAAGTTCCCAAGACACGGTGGAATCCAAACTTGACAAATTGATAAATATTATGGTTGAGCATCACAAGGAATTAGAATAACAAAGGAAATCTCTCGAGGCTATGTGGACCAATCAAATTAATGAAGAGATTGTACACACTGAACCAGACTGGGATGAGGATGATTATGAATATTCTCATGAAGAAGATGAATATGAAGAAGATGATTATGAATATTCTCATGAAGAAGATGATTATGAATATTCTCAGTCGGTTGATAAAGACCAACAAAATATTCTGCACTCTAAGCTCGATGCCATCATGAACACGTTAATGGAACATAAGAGACAGATGATGGAAGAAGAAAAGGAATATGAGCTAAGACATGAAAGAATTTTAGCCTCGCTCAATCCGAATATTGAGGACAAAATTGAAATCAAACGAGACTAAGAGGAGTTGGCTAGTGGTACTGTGTCTGATGGTGATGAAGAGAATGAGGTTGTTGATCTTCTAAAGTAAGAAAGTGAAAGTGTGATTCAAGTAGAAGATACAACTCCTTCATAGTATGAAGAGCCCAAGGTAGCCAATGTGAATCCTATGCCTTCTCCAGTGCTTATTATTCCAAACAACAAGTGTGGGGATGAAGGTTTGGTAAAGAATAAAAAGAAAGTAAGCTTGCAAGATATTGGGCAAATTATTAAGAAGCGGCCTCACAATAATCATTCAAGTAGCATGCCAATCACTGTAAATCGGTTATGGACTTGGCATGTAAGCTACCGAGCGCATATTGGAAACTCGGAGGGTAAGTGTGCACTTCGACCACCGTGAGGAATTCAGGTATTGTCGAGCTGTAGACATCAATTCAGCGCTAACCGGGAGGCAACCCGGGGTTTGTAAGTATCTTTCCAATTTGTTTTTTATTTGAGTTATTATCTGTTGTATTTTGATTTATTGTATATTGTGTTGTATTTGAAACTTTTTGGGTGTAGTTCACTATAAACCCTCACGAGACCCCACTCGTCCTTTCGGGCTACCGGGAAGTTTAAAGGGCTTGTTGCATACGCTAAATGCAATCGTGATTTCTACGAAAGTGAGTTAGGTCTTTTAACGTTTTTAACTAATTTAACAGAATTTATTATGAAACAACTTAATTTGGCTTGGTAATTGTTTTAATAAAAATAACAGAAAAATCATTTTCATAACTCTTAAAAGACCTATGTCTTACACTTGTGAGAAGCTTGCTTCTACATGTCTCCAGATTTTGCAGGTTCAATTGTCAGTTTAGTAATTGGTTGAGGCGAGGATATACAAGTGTTTACGAGAGTTCACGAGCCGACTGGTCCTCTTCCAGTCCCGTTGATATCAGGTGATTTCAGTTTCATAATTTATTTTGTTTTTATTACTTTCAATGTTAAAAGTGTAATTGTATAATTGTTAGTTGAACCGCCACATTTGATCCCCAAATTTTAAAATTGCTTAATAGTCAAAAAGTCAATTTCAACCCCGTCCCTCAAATGTTCATTAATCGTTTTATCTATTTTAAATTTGAGGACAATGTTTAAATATTCTTACATTGAGGACAATGTAAACCTCAAATGTGGGGATGGGGGAAATTTGAAAAATTTTAGCCCAATAGTACCTCGAAGAGTGTTCAGAAACCAAAGTTGTTAACAGTTAATTATTTCCATTAATGCCAAGTCATAGGTTTCTAGTCATGGTTGGTTTTTCAGCTTCTCAATAGTCTTACTCACAAATGTTTTCATAACGAGAAGTTGAAAATGGGGTCGTTTAGGCGGGGATAACGAGTCATGGGGACATGTACACATGTTTATATCGTCAACCATATTCCTCCGGTACGTGTGTGAGTTGTCCCAAATATATATATAATACACATATAATATATAGTACACACATGTCATTTGAGAGCCTTCACTGATGTTCATGGATTACGGAATCGTAGTTGGCAAAATGCAAAAGTGATAGAGGCAATTAGGTTAAGCCTCGTCTGGATGAGCGCGAGCGTGGGTACTGGGGGTTGGGGCCTCATACATTATACATATGAGGATGGTTAATGTGAGGGGCGGGGGGTTGGGTCCCTTAGAAAACCTTTCTTGGACTTATTTTTCATTTGTTTAACCCCGACATTATGTTACGAGACGATCCAGCTTACTAGGTTTATTTGTAATTGTATTTGTTTTTGTTTTTGTATTTGTATTTGTTCCATTATTAAGCATCACGTTATTATGCTTAAAAAAAGAAAAAAAACTTATGGAAAAAGCCAAAAAGATGTATGTTTATATTCAGTTATGTATTCAGTAGTTCGTTTATGTAAAAAAACAAAAAAGAAAAAAAAAAGAAAAAAATATGAAATCAGTATGTATGTTAGTTTGCTTATTTAGAGGTTTTATAATAAGTCAGTCAGTTTGTATAGCAGTTTCGTTTATTTAGATGTTTTGTAATATGTCGGGTCAGATCGTTTGAGCTACTTAAATATTTCCCTTCCATACC
This sequence comes from Bidens hawaiensis, assembly GCF_021521415.1. NCBI lineage: Eukaryota > Viridiplantae > Streptophyta > Magnoliopsida > Asterales > Asteraceae > Bidens > Bidens hawaiensis. The sequence continues at coordinate 16,844 of NW_027499774.1, read as the reverse complement.
CTTACACCTGGCCCCGTTACAACCCTTTTAAGACCTCTTGATTTGCATTTGTGTCAAAGAAATTTTATGGATGGATACATGTTTATGAGTGATACTGAGAGCAGAGTGATACTAGCACATCTTTTGCTAGTCCAGATATTAAACCGAGAGGAGAGTTATTATATTATGAGGGGTATGAGCATGTGTGCCTTAACCGGAAACAAAGTACACTTGTCTGGGCGGCTCTATTGTTTTTATTATAGCACTTAACCGTATTTGTGAGATGTCAATCTAAAAACAGTGTAAGTCTGAGAAACTGGGTATGACCTTAAACCTTACTAGTATTAATGGCGATAATTCACATATCTATGATGGAGGTTAATGTTTACTTTAGAGTTTGCTTGAGGGAAAGCAAAAGATAAGTGTGGGGATGTGATGGTCGGGTATTTTGTATATATATTAGTGTATTAATTATGTAGTTTTATTGAGTATATTGTTAGAACTTTGGTACTTCATACGTGCTTTTGTATTTCAGGTAATTGATCGTTAAAGATGCTAAATGGGAGACTCTCCCTGTACGAGCAAGGAATGATATCTCGGGAAGACCGAAGCTTGATTTGATGTCTTGGAAGGTGTTACAAGGATTCAGGAAGAGCATGGATGAGAAATCATAAGCCGATGCTAAAACTGAACAAGATTGGTTGACAAAATGCGACCATGAAGTAAAACGAGCATATCCTGAGCTAGAAAATGAGTTACGGGACTTATAATATATGAATTTTGGGTTTCTCGACGAGAGGAATCCAAATATGAGAATTTCTTAGGTCGCGGTACGCGATGGGTATGGTTTATGGCCATCGCGATATGCGATGGTCTTAAAAAATGTGAAAAACGGATTTTGACCTATATCTTCTATTTTCCGAACCCTAATCAGGATTGACGACCAGCAGCAGCTATTAGGCAATTTTGGGTGAATTTCAGGGCTACCAATCATCTCTTGATCAATCCTAATGGCCTTCCTCATCATAATTGAAGATCTATCGATGACGATGCTCGGCTAGTCTTCTCCGAATCATACCCGGGATGTATAGTTTGTAATCTTTACAGTTTTTCTCATGTGATTTAGAACACTTGTGTATTATTATTGATGATTGATATATGATTATTGATGTTTGGTTCTGAGGGTTCGGTCGGTTTAGGTTTACGTTGGTCTGAACAATCTGTTACCAGTTGCTAGATAATTAGTCATATAACTGTTTGGTTAGGTTAAATACGATAAAACATACGATTACCCTTAACTGAGTCACACTGGGAAGGACTGTTTGATAACCAGTGCCGTGTGTAAAGTGATTGTTGATGTCTAAGGTTTTGTCTGATTGATCAGTTTTCAGTTAATCGTTAATAATTAATCTGTTAGGTTGCATGGGATAACTATTGGTTGCTTACTTGAATTCCCGGGTGTGATTTGTTTGTTAACTGCTTAATACTTGTTTACTTGTTCGTTGCTTAGTTCTCTTAATTCAAACTATTGCTTGTGTGATCAGCACTAAAAACCAGTCACTTCATAATCAAAAATCTGTTACACGAATACATTGACCACATACTCCTTGTGATACGATACCTTACTTGCTCTAACTATTTAGAATAATTAGGTTTTTGATTGACTCAAACGACGGTTATCAAAATGGCGCCCTTGTGGTCGCTACCCTTTTTTTGGAGTCACCAGATTTGCTTGATTTTTAAATGGAAACTTCTCATGCATTTGATCCGAATTCATGGGTATGGGTCTTACTAAAACCCAGATATTCTTTAAACGGGTTATAACATCTCATTAAATAAAAAATTATTCTCACCAAATTATTGATGTAAAAATCCTATAAAATAGGATATACAAAAAATTAATATCTTATTTATTTTAAAAAAGATATATATACTATTTAAATTTAAAACGAATTTTATATTAAAAAAACGGGTCTTGGGTCGCATCTGTAAGGCCCCGTTACCGGTGCCTCACATTTGGACGTTGGATTTACTCATTCGCATAGTTCTAATAATCAGAGTTAATAAAAACATTCGCAGAAAATAAAAACTTTCATAAAACATTACACATCAATCCATAATTTGTCTTAAATAACATGTTGTCTTTAAGCATAAACTAATAAACGTCTTAAGTCTTGCGATGCAAGTCCCTTATTCAATGCCACGTGTTCCCCTTAAGCGAGCTGCCTCATTCTACTCACCTGCGTGCATACTAAAAGTCAGCTACGCTGAGTGAGTTCTAGTTAATACAAGTAACATACAATACGTTCTTATATTACATACTTAACCTCTTTTACTTTCTTTAGTACATACGTATGTATATACCTTCGTTCTTACTTTCATACTTTCTTTCTTTATTACTTTCAAATTTTATCTTAATTTACATACATACTTCTACGTTTTAAAGAGTCTTTCGCCCTATAACCTCGCAGATATTATTAGGGTCTGTCACCCTCCTTCACAGATTTTATTAGGGTCTGCCACCCTCCTTCACAGATATTATTAGGGTCTGCCACCCTCATTCACAGATATTATTTGGGGTCTGCCACCCTCCTTCACAGATAGTATTTGGATTCTGCCACCCTCCTTCATAGATATTATTAGGGTCTGCCACCCTTTACCGTCAATTCCTCGTTTCATACTTTTATTTTCTTTCATGCTTTAATATACTTCCTTACATACTCATAACATACATATACTTTATATAATCGTTCATACATATTCATACGTTGTACATATATCTATCATACACATTCAACTATCATATGCATACCTCCCTTGTTAACACGTGCAATATCCGAAGATCGTTCACGTATCGACAAGCTTTCATTCACATTTAAGATATACATACATTACATATAAATCATACATGGCATACACTTACCATTTAAGGTAAGTGTATTAACTATCACATCGAGTATGCACACAGCCCCGAAAACATAACAAGGAAATGGGGCTAGAAACTCACCTAGATCCTGTTGCGTTCGCCGTTAATCGTTATTCCTTTCTTTAACTGAGCTAGTCTAACTGTTAAATATATATTTGTTAATTAACTGTATAATTACTTAAGTTGGTATTTTAGTTAACCAACGTATTTTCTATGTTGGGCTTGCTGGTTTAGTTCATGATGATGGGGTAGTCTTGTTTTAACTTATAGGCTTGACACTTGTAGACGTAGTTAAGTCAGTCCCATTGTCCATTAAAGCATCTGGGCCTAACTGGGTTCAGGCCCAAACCAAACAGAAAATGAGTGGCCGAGAACTCAAGGCAGAGAACCATTGGGACCGAGAACCCATGTTGACAGAATACTTATGTTGACCGAGAACTCCCTTTTTGACCGAGAACTCTTTTCTTGACCGAGAACTCAGTTCACTGAGAACCCTCAGTCTTGGCCGAGAACCCTCAGCTTGGACCGAGAACTCTCAGGTCGGGTGTGTTCAGCTCATCTTTCAATCTGTATCATTTTTACCTCTCTGATAACTGTTTATGGTTCATATCATGAACTTTTAACCACTTTTCTCCACCATTCATAACCGTTTTACACCCATCATGTAACTTCCCGAAATTTCCAAAATGATATTAATTATATTACTTAATAATAGAGGGAAAGTTTACTCGGGTTATCGGGAAATAAATAGAGTAGGAGTTGGTATGGGTCGGGCTAGTGTTGGGTAATGGATATGGGTTATGGACTTGGGTTATGAACGAAGGAAGGAGAGTCCATGGGCTTAAGCCCATGATCCCTAATATAAATACCCTTAACCACCATTTCTCACATATTCCATACACACACCCAAAACACACACGACCCGAACCAAGATCCGAAGGCGAAAACCCGAGCTTGTTGGTGCTGGAACGTCGTGACGGACCAAAACAACATCAAGGCTTAACCGGGTTCGTAGTTCGACTCGTTCAAGGTACGTTTATAGTTAGAAATCGTTCGTATAGGTTCGATTTGATTTGAGAAATGATAGATCTGAGTTTGTATGATAAAAACGAATCCAACAAAGCTAATCTTACTGAAAATGGTTATGATTTGATGGGTTAATCGATTGATAAAAAAGAACCCGTACCTTTATGTCTAAATCGCACCCTTTAAACATCGATGTTAGGTCGATTTGATGGTTGGGGTTTGTAGGCGCTGGTCAGACGATTCCGTGGGTACCTAAATCGAGTTATTTGGTTAAGAAACGAAGGTGATTAGGGGATTTAAGAACGAACAGTAGCTGCAGATGACAACTTCGCCTGCAAGCTAAGTTCGCCTGATGAACTACGCCTGCAAGCTAAGTTCGCCTGATGAACTTCGCCTAAAGCTAAGTTCGCCTGATGACAACTTCGCCTAAAGCTAAGTTCGCCTGATGGCAACTTCGCTGTAAAGCTAAGTTCGCCTAGCTGGTAACTTCGCCTAAAGCTAAGTTCGCCTGATGACAACTTCGCCTAGAGCTAAGTTCGCCTAAGGTTAACTTCGCCTAGAGCTAAGTTCGCCCGAGGGTTAACTTCGCCTAAAGTCAAGTTCGTTTAGAAAATAAATTAAAAATCTAATGAAAAATGTGTTAAGACAGTTAATGGAAATAAAATTTTTCCAAGCTGACCTGGCAGCTCGACCCCAGCCAGGGGCTCTGCCCCTTGGACCCTGCTAGGGGCTGCCGCCCCTAGACCCCGCTGCCAGGGGCGCTGCCCCCGGACCCCCGTTCGTTGTGGGTAGTGGTTAAGACTGGAAAGATGATATGAGTAGTGATAGTTGTTTGATACGTGTACTTGTTATACAGTCAGCCGTGCACAGCTGAAGAAAGGGATTACGATTAACGGTGAACGTAACCGTGTTCAGGTGAGTTTCTAGCCCCATTCCTTGTTATGTTTTCGGGGCTGTGTACATACTCGATGTGTTGTTAATACATTTATCCTAAGTGATAAGTGTATGTCATATGTGATATGTGTGATAGATATGAATGATTGCTTGTCGGTACGCGAACGATCTTCGGATATTGCGCGTACTGTCAGGTTAAAAATAAAGGTACGCATATTATATATCGAAGATGTATGAATATTTCAAATGAACACTTGTCGGGGCGTGAACGATCTTCGGATATTGCACGTATCGACAAGGGGTATGGTTAAATGAATGATGTAAAGAACGCCTGGAGTGTTCTTATGTTCTAATGTAATTATCGTATATGTGAAGTATGTGTATATAGGTACACGAATGGCATGTGAGTTCTATGTTCGACATGGTAAGTTAGGATGGCAAATCCCTCTAGCTTCTGTCGGACATATACTCGGCAGGTGATGGCGTAGTTAAGGACTGCGAGCCTTATACGTGATGTAGATGATAGATGTAAATGTAGATAGGTGTCAGCATAGGAAAGGACTGTGAACCTTATACGTGCTGGTTTTGTAGCATAGGGGAGGACTGCGAACCTCGTACGTGCTATGAGTTAGGTTGCAACATAGGGAAGGACTGCGAACCTTGTACGTGTTGTGGATGTATGTCAGCATAGGAAAGGGCTGTGAACCTTATACGTGCTGGTTTTGTAGCATAGGGGAGGACTGCGAACCTCGTACGTGCTATGAGTTAGGTTGCAACATAGGGAAGGACTGCGAACCTTGTACGTGTTGTGGATGTATTATGGTATAGGGAAGGACTGCGAACCTTGTACGTACGATAAATGGTGAACATAGGTAAGGACTGCGAACCTTGTACGTGTTCACGACCTTGAGTACAGGTATAGACGTTGAACTATGAACGTACTCTCGGTAGACTGAGGTTAGTGATTGTAGATATGTATGTATGTATGGTAGCAAGTATGTATGTAGAACAGAAGGGTAACTAGTGAAGTATGGATATGTATCTACGGATATGTATGTATGTGTATGTATTGTATGGCGTTCGATTAACTAGAACTCACTCAGCGTAGCTGACTTTTAGTATGCACGCAGGTGAGCTGATTATAGAGTTAGCATGAGGATGACACACGGCATGGATTGAACGGCTGGCATCTGAAGAAAGAAGTAAAGATGTTTTAAATATAAAGTTTTGTGTTATGGTATCAAAGAAAAGATTTAATGTTTTGTAACAAATGGTTGACGTTTTATATTCTGCGAAAAGTTTTAATAAACTCTGATTTAAAGAACTGTGTTTATGAGTAAATCCGACGCTAAAGTAGGGTCACCGGGTTCGGGGCCTTACACATCATCATTACGGCTTCAAGATCTAGCCCGTTCTAGTCATAAAGTTTAAACCTTTATGGTGTTAAAACGTTCTAGCTAGATCTAGGGTTTCCTTTATGAATCGTACATAATCATAAGTTCTTTAAGTCCATTTTATTCCTCAAGTTTGCAACTTTATGGTATAGCTATACTCGATTTACTATCCTACTAAGTTTCATGCAAAACCGACTTCGTTTACCCGTCCTTTTCACAAACCGAACACTAATCGCTCTACCCGAAACGAACCAACAAACCCGTTTATTATCAAGTCCATTACTTTATCAATAATAATGACCCGATCTATCATCCTACCAATTTTCATGTAAATTTGTTCATGAAAAGTAAGCCTTTTTAACAAAAACGTACCTTTGAGGTTTTTGTATGAAATCACTCGAGATGCTCAAAACCATATCAAACGAACTCCGATTTGAGTGATTCAAGTGGCCACAGAACCGTCTCTTCCCAATCTACAAACCCATCAGCTCACCTTCACCGGAAACCGTCGCTACAGTCGCCGGAACACCTGAACAATTGCCGGAATCTTCACTTTTGAGCTGCTATGGTTTTACTGATAAACATCGGACTTCCCGACTTCTGATCGAAGATCTAATTGGCGGAAATCTTCATTTATATACCATGAACTTTCATTTAAAATTTGAGAGCGATCCAACGGCTAGATCTCCGGGAATCTTTGTATCTTTGTGGGTGGTTTTCTCAAAAACGGGAATTGGGTTAAGTGTGTGTTTTGATGGTGTAGGCTATGGTGTGGAGATGTATGAAAATGGAAAGGATTAGTGTTTTAAGGGGTATTTATACTCCCTTAAGCCCATGGACCTTAGGCTCATCTTTCCTTTAATTAGCCTACTTATCCTTCCATCTTTATAATATTTACTATTAGTCTATTAACTCAAGTAAACTTTTCCATCTTAAATAAATAATATATTAATTATTTATTCTTAGAAATTTCTAGATGTTACAAGTCTACCCACCTTATAAGAGGTTTCGTCCTCGAAACCTGCTTAGTCCTTGTAAAAGGAATACTTCCTGTATTCGCATTCTTTCTTGAACCGGCTTCGCTTCCTAACTTACCGGTTTATCCTTTGTCTCACAATCATCGAGTGATGTTAATTAGTTTTAGCTTTCTAGGTAGCTTGTCCATGAGGTCATCTATGATACGCTTACTTATCCTGATTTTGCAAGTGCATATTACTTCAACAAGTATGGTATCCTTTCTTGTCCTTTAAATTAGCACTGAATGGTCATTTCGTCCAATTACAACCTTTAGCACATATACTGCTTTGCAATACGTTCAAAACATATTAATTCCAAAAAGGAAACCTTTCCAGTTTCTCCTTAAGGGTTACTTCTTAAAATCCCTTTGTCATTACTTGAGAGAGAACACCTCTTGCAATTCTTTAGCGCATCAATTGCATAACTTGTCGGAGAACTCCTTAAGTAACTACTTAAACCTTCTTTCATTCTCAGCCCTGTATCAACACGTAGGGTTCATGAGTTATAGCTGTCTAGGGTAGCTTGATCATGAAGTCCATGATGATACATCTTCCTTTTCTTAACTTATCAAGTCTCACGTTGTCCTATGAATCCGTTGTTGCTTGTCGTTGCATATCAGGTGGCCTGATCTATCTTAACCAATTACCTTAACCGACTTCCTTTCCAGCATGTCTTTCCATCTTTTAGTCTTGGTTTCTAGCATCCTCTTGTGGTGTGACTTTTGGCTCCACATTCGTAACACTTGTGGTTGTTCTTATCAGTGTAGGCAAAGTATCTTGTCTATCCACAGCTGTCACATACCCTGGACTCATCTTCATTCGAATTCTACTTAAGCGTTTCACTTTCATTAGTATCTACCTTCACTGTAATCGGCATCTTTCCTGTTTGATGCTTCGATGTAAACCGATTATCCAGACTTATAACTTTCATCTAGGATTTGGCCTAGAAGATATCCATGATGTGAAACCCTCAGTCAACCAAATTCGATTTTCACATTATCTTTCAACTCTATGTGTAACTAGAAAATTCATTTTTTTTCATCTTGCTCTCATCCTTTGTAACTTCTAACTGTGTCTCATGGATCTCGCTCATGCAATCCGAAGTACTAACGAATTTATACCACTTAGTTGTCGTGATAGCCTCTTCAACTTTACGACTTAGCGCGCCAGCGACCTCATTAGCCTCACCAGGATAATACTTGATTTCAAAATCACAATTCTTTTATTAGCCTTACCCATCTTCTTGTCTTATATTATGTTTCTTTTTACTTGAAGAGATGTCCAAACTCTTATGACATGTATTAATGGTGCACCTTGAAAACCTAGCATACAATTACTCTTTCTTTAGCGATCCAACACTTCTCTCAAGTGTTCAACATGTTCGGACTTATTCCTTGAATATTTCAAGATTATTATCAACAAAAGCAATGTCATATTTTCCCACGTTCGAATGACACACCCTATTCATCATAACCATATCTATTGCTTGAGCATTCGTCTATCCATGATATCACGAGAAACTCGTAGTATTCATATCGCGTCTGATATGTTGTCTTAGGGATGTCTGCCATTTCCACTTTCAACTGATGATAAACTGCTCTGAGGTCTATTTGCGAGACCAACTCGTACCTTGCATTTGATCAAACAAATTATCCATTTGTGGAAACGAATATCTATTCTTCACACTAAGCTTATTCAACTTGCAATAATCTATACACATCCCCATACTTCCATCTTTCTCCTTCACGAACATCACCGGTACACCTCGCATGGAAAGACTCTACATTAAAGCACCCTTGTCGAGGAGTTCTTGCAGTTCGGGCATTAACTCTTTCATCTTGAATGGCGACATGCAGTAAGGTGCTTTCGCGACGGGCTGTGCTCCTGGTATTAACTCTATCTGGAATCCCACCTTTCGTTCCAGTGGTAACCCCGAAAAGTCCTGCTGGAACACTTCTGGTTAGTCATGCATTACAGGAACATCTTTCATTTCTTTCGTGTCGGCCGTAGCTTTGACAACATACGCCAGGTAGGCACTGCACCATCGCCTTAACAAACCTTCAGCTTCTATCATCGGAATGACGTTAGGCTTTGAACTTTCCTTATTACCACAAACCGTCACTGTTCCGCCATCAGATGACAGAAACCTTATCAACTTACTCTTACATGCTATACGATCTTTAACTCATACGTCAAATCCATTCCCAAACGACATCGAACTCTCTTAAGGTCAATCATAAATAGTAGAAAGGAACTCACGTCCCTCTAGTTCTACCTTACAATTCTTAACCATTCTCATACTTTGACGAAAGTATCGCTAGTGGTCTCTTCCATAAAGTGTCAGGTACACAACTGTATTCTTCTTAACGTCTTCTTTCATATTTTCTAAACTATGTAGTCTCGTACTTTCATTCCTTTTCAATTAGGATGCCTCGACTTTCACCCGTTCTTCTCGATCATCTCTACTTTCTCGTCATTTGCTTCGTTACTCACGATCCTAGCAAGTTCCTTTATGGAGTTAACTATTGCAGACATATTACCTGTCTTGATTCATTCTAGTTTGCTTATCTCTGTTTATTTCATGCTACTTCCATTTGGACTTCACAGTTCGGGCTACCTTTGATGCTTCGGCGAACATTGTTGGCTTTGTAGTGCGAAACATTTGAGCAACTCCCTTGGTGTATATGATTACAAGCTCCAGGCGTGATCCTTATTCTTTACTTCCTATAGTCGAAGTCCTATTGTTTTCGTATATTACTTTGTCACACCTTCTTCAACAGGTGTCTGGTTGGCACGTGTCTTATCACAACGTCTAGTATGACCTCTTCGCACTCGCCACTTTTGTAGGAGTCATCTATCTTATCTCTAAGGGAACACAAACGTTATCACTCTAGGAATTATTTAGCACATGATTCGTAAGGTAAGTAGTTAACGACAGTGGCCAAGTGTAATTAACTATTTGCATTACTCCTCAGGTTCTACATACTTCCCTTTATGATTTCACTTGTGTTAGTTTCTACTTTTAAACAGTTAATCAATCAAACAATCAATTAATCCTATCCCTACATACATATATCCTTCCTTTAACAATTAAGCTAACATTTTTACACATTATTTAACCATATACTTTACCTTTACTAAGCTTGCTTGAGTGACACATGGCTATCTTGAACTGGCATCTTCTTTCTTTTCTTACTTAAATCCCATTCTCTGATCGAGTCTAAGCATGTAGGATGCTTAAATCTCTCAAACTTTGCTCTGATACCAACTTGTAAGGCCCCGTTACCGGTGCCTCACATTTGGACGTTGGATTTACTTATTCACATAGTTCTAATAATCAGAGTTAATAAAAACATTAACGGAAAATAAAAACTTTCATAAAACATTACACATCAATCCATAATTTGTCTTAAATAACATGTTCTCTTTAAGCATAAACTAATAAACGTCTTGAGTCATGCGATGCCAGTCCCTTATTCAATGCCACGTGTTCCCCTCAAGCGAGCTGCCTCATTCTACTCACTTGCGTGCATACAAAAAGTCAGCTACGCTGAGTGAGTTCTAGTTAATACAAGTAATATACAATACGTTCTTATATTACATACTTAACCTCTTTTACTTTATTTAGTACATACGTAAGTATATACCTTCGTTCTTACTTTCATACTTTCTTTCTTTATTACTTTCAAATTTTATCTTACTTTACATACATACTTCTACGTTTTAAAGAGTCTTTCTCCCTATAACCTCGCAGATATTATTAGGGTCTGCCACCCTCCTTCACAGATATTATTAGGGTCTGCCACCCTCCTTCACTGATATTATTTGGGGTCTGCCACCCTCCTTCACAGATAGTATTTGGGGTCTGCCACCCTCCTTCACAGATATTATTAGGGTCTGCCACCCTTTACCGTCAATTCCTTGTTTCATACTTTTATTTTCTTTCATGCTTTCATATACTTCCTTTACATACTCACAACATACATATACTTTATATAATCGTTCATACATATTCATACGTTGTACATATATCTATCATACACATTCAACTATCACATGCATACCTCCCTTGTTAACACGTGCAATATCCGAAGATCGTTCACGTATCGACAAGCTTTCATTCAAATTTAAGATATACATACATAACATATAAATCATACATGGCATACACTTACCATTTAAGGTAAGTGTATTAACTATCACATCGAGTATGCACACTCCCCGAAAACATAACAAGGAAATGGGGCTAGAAACTCACCTGGATCCTGTTGCGTTCGCCGTTAATCGTTATTCCTTTATTTAACTGAGCTCGTCTAACTGTTAAATATATATTTGTTAATTAACCGTATAATTACTTAAGTTGGTATTTTAGTTAACCAACTTATTTTCTAAGTTGGGCTTGCTGGTTTAGTTCATGATGATGGGCTAGTCTTGTTTTAACTTATAGGCTTGACACTTGTAGACTTAGTTAAGTCAGTCCCATTGTCCATTAAAGCATCTGGGCCTAACTGGGTTCAGGCCCAAACCAAACAGAAAACTGAGTGGCCGAGAACTCAAGGCAGAGAACCATTGGGACCGAGAACCCATGTTGACCAAGAACTCTTTCTTGACCGAGAACTCAGTTCACCGAGAACTCAATGGCCGAGAACCCTCAGTCTTGGCCGAGAACCCTCATCTTGGACCGAGAACCCTCAGGTCGGGTGTGTTCAGCTCATCTTTCTATCTTTATCACTTTTACCTAGCTTTGTTAACTGTTTATGGTTCATATCATGAACTTTTAACCACTTTTCTCCACCATTCATAACTGTTTTACACCCATCATCATTACGGCTTCAAGATCTAGCCCGTTCTAGTCATAAAGTTTAAACCTTTATGGTGTTAAAACGTTCTAGCTAGATCTAGGGTTTCCTTTATGAATCATACATAATCATAAGTTCTTTAAGTCCATTTTATTCCTCAAGTTTGCAACTTTATGGTATAGCTATACTTGATTTACTATCCTACTAAGTTTCATGCAAAACCGACTTCGTTTACCCGTCCTTTTCAAAAACCAAACACTACTTGTTTTACCCGAAACGAACCAACTAACCCGTTTATTATCAAGTTCACTACTTTATCAATGATAATTACCCGATCTATTATTCTACCAATTTTCATGTAAATCCGTTCATGAAAAGTAACCTTTTTTAACAAAACCGTACCTTTGAGGTTTTTGTATGAAATCACTCGAGATGCTCAAAACCATATCAAACGAACTCCAATTTGAGTGATTCAAATGGCCACAGAATCGTCTCATCCCGATCTAAAAAGCCATCAGCTCACCTTCGCCGGAAACCGCCACTACAGTCGTCGGAACACCTGAACAGTTGCCGGAATCTTCACTATTGAGTTGCTATGGTTTTGCTGATAAAAATCGGACTTCCCGACTTCTGATCGAAGATCTAATCAGTGGAAATCTTCAATTATATACCATGAACACTCATTTAAAATTTGAGAGCGATCCAACGGCTAGATCTCCGATAATCTTTGTATCTTTGTGGGTGGTTTTCTCAAAAACGGGAATTGGGTTAAGTGTGTGTTTTGATGGTATAGACTATGGTGTGAAGATGTATGAAAATGGAAAGGATTAGTGTTTTAAGGGGTATTTATACTCCCTTAAGCCCATGAACCTTAGGCCCATCTTTCCTTTTTGGTCCATAATTAATTACATATAATTAGATTACTTATCCTTCCATTTTTATAATATTTACTATTAGTCTATTAACTCAAGCAAACTTTTCCATCTTAAATAAATAATATATTAATTATTTATTCTTAGAAATTTCGGGATGCTACATCATCAAACCATAATTTATATTATTAACTTTCAAACGATATTAATCCCTATTAATTTTTTCACCACTGGCGGTCTCAAATTTATAAAAGTTGGCCCCCAATGGTCCCCTGTTAAAAATGACTTAACATCGTTATACTTTTTTCCAAATTTCAAACTAATTTTTTAGGGCTTTTAATCGGAAGAATGATACAAATCGATTGATGTAAAACTTAGCTCGAAACGGTGATCCAAACGACTTGATTTTTGTTAATTGAAAGTTCGAACACTCGAATTGAACCATTTCGAACTAAGTTTACATCAATCGGCTCGTATCCTCCTTCCGATCATAAACCCTAAAAAATTAGTTTGAAAATCGAAAAAAAGTATAAAGTTATTAAGTCATTTTTAACCGTGGGAGGGGATTGGGGGCCAACTTTATTAAATTTAGGACCACCAGTGGCGATAAAATGAATAGGGATTATTATTGGCCAATATCATTCAATAGGGATTATTAAAATCTAATAAACCTTTACTAAATGGGCATCATCATCATCATCATCGTACTCAGTATATCCCACCAATAGCAATGCTATGGTAGGGTCTGAGGAGGGTAAGATGTAGACAGCCTTACCTCTATCCCATAGGGATAGAGAGGCTGCTTCCGGTGAGACCCCCGGCTCGATAGTAGTTTTGCATCAAGTCTTGTACATAAGGCACATAGCACTCAATCATCGGGACACCGGCTGATTGGTGCATGTGCCCTTGTCTTTCGGCTATCAACGCCACCACATGATGCCTGATTAACCTTCCGCCACTTTTAACGTTATTTTCACGAGATTAGTAAAATAACGTCAAAATTAGTGCAATTTTACTTTTGCCCACCCGAGGGTTCACACATATATACATTATATGCGCGCACCGTAAGCAGGGCATAAAGTACGTTGGTTTTAAATGGGCAAATACTATAAAAGACCAACACACTTTTTCTTGTGCTCATAAAAGTCAGTCAACAGTTTTATATAAAACCAACGTACTTTATGTTTTTGCACGTAAAAGTCTCTTAACAATATTTTGAACATATAAAACCTTATACTTTATTATTTTAATCATAAAAGTCCATACTTATGTATTTACATGTAAAAGTCCCTTAACAATAGTATAGTACTAAAAAATTAATCATAAAAGTCCTAGACATCAACCTCCTTATGAATCTATTAATTAAATATTTGCCGATAATGAATGGTGGTTGAAAATCAAGATGAGATAATTAGCATATGCGAAAGATATTACTAAAATTTATTATTCTCGTTTTAGTTTATCGCACTCTCTTAATAGTTTAATGAAATAGTTTTAGTGGTTGGATTGGCCTCACAACCACTGACAACTCAACGCCATGAAAGTGCGTGTGGTTTCGAGCCCTTTCAAGATTCCATGGTTATTATCGTCGATCGCTCATTGTTGGAATAAGTGGTCTCAAAGTTATTATACGATAGGTAACATGTAGACCGATTATAATATATGATGATTAATCGATTACTTGTTAAAGTATGCGACCATTGATTGTTATTACTCAACTTTATGTATTATGGGTTAGGTAAAAATTCAAAAGAAAAAAAATAAAAGTGTGAGAAGAATTTGTGGCTTAAAAAAACCCTTAAAATAAATAAAAGTAATAAAATATCATTATTCAAAATATAAGTTATAAACGAAAAAAGTTTTAAAAAATTTATAATGTTTCCTTTGTCGTCCTTGTTTAAAAAAATAAAGAACAAATGTGGGGCATTTGTTCATGTAGGTAGGAAAAATGTTTTATATATGAAAGGAAAAAAAACACAAGTGTAGGTTATCTCTAAATTATACAAAAATATAAGTGTAGGTTTTCAGTTATACACGTGTATTGTGTAAAAAAAATTATAGTTGTGTAAGATGAAATAATAAGACAATACATTTTTTTAATCATTTATATTTGTTATGGTTTGATTAATTATATTAATTGAAAAGAGAACTATATGGTTTAATTAATTATATTAATTGGAGAATGAGAGAATATATTTAATGTCACTTAATATCTTTTTCATATATTTTTTAAAGTATAAGATTAAAACTAAATTAGTGGTATAGATTGGTTTCTTTCATTTCTCACAATAAGATAAACATTTAAATAAGAATAAGTAGTTTTATAAGAATACTAACAACCTACAATTTATTGACATGTGGCATAGTTTTTAATCTTATATTATTATATTACTAAAACATTTTTATTTTTCACATGACATCATTCTAAAACATCCACATAGAAATGTCATTTAGATGTCATGTGAGCAGTAACCTATTTCATCATTTAATCTCCTAAATACTAAATGGGACATGTACCCGTTTTATAATGTTATATCCATAACGTGTTTTACTTTTTAAACCTAAATACTTATAACCCATGACCTAGGTTAACCAGGAACGAATGGACAACCAGATTTTAGATATACGGTAGTAAGGCTTTATTAAATTTTAAAAAATAAATTATTGTGTGATACAAGTTTCCAACTCAAGACCTCAGAGCATTCTCAACAGCTCCTCTAAAAGTTTTGTGAGAGAAAACTCTAAAAAATTTTAGAGAATGGTAAGTAGTTGTGAGTATATGAGAGAAAAAATTTAAAAGGATGTATAAATTTTAAGTAAATTTGGAGGAACACTGTTCATACTCTATTTATTTTTTAATATATTTGAAAGTGGTTGTGAGTGTAGGAGAGAGAAAATATAGTGATAATTGATAAATATGTAAAAAGAAGTATTATTTAATTGTATATGAAAGAGAAAATGTAGTGTTTTTAGCATAATTATAGAGATAGAGAGAGATAAGCTGTTGTGAATGCTCTCATGCTTTAAGCTAAAGATGATTACCAATCCACTTAAAGGGTAACTATGCAAGATTTTGTTACCTAACATATATATATATATTTTCTCTTCAAACTTTTGTTGCGTTCCGTCGATTTCAGATTCCTAATTGATGTCATAAAAATGATTATTAAATTAGTATGGTGGAAAAACATGAAGAGAAAACAAGTAAAATTAAACACTGTGACAATTTATTCATGATTATAATGATGTTTTCACTCGAAACTTACATCAAATTAATTGAAATAGTTTCATATACCAACTATGTAGTTGATTAACTACATTAATATCAGGACAAGACAACGTAGTTGGGAAGGTTCTCATGTTTGTGAATTGTGTAGTTTTTATGTCGGTGAATTGTGATAATAGGATAAGTGGAGTTGAGCTACATAAAAGAGCATTAGTATTTGAAGGGACATTTGCGTGATTTTTGAGTTTAATTTTCTCCTAGTATTTTTGACCAAATTCTTGTTCATATTGATAAAGTCCTAACCCCTAAAAGTCATATGACGCGTTTTATTAAAAACTTTTTATTATTAAATTTTATGAATTAACATTTTACAAATCCACAAATGTATAAACTATAAGTTAATTAAATGAGTTGGTTATAAAGGAAAGTAATATATAAATGAAAAATCATATTATATAAGTAAGTAAGTTTCTTTTCGAACTCTGGAAAAACAAACTAAAAGTTTTTCACATTTAGTATTTACTACTTAGAAGGATTCAGATGTACATGGTTTCTTTGAATTTTCAAATAACGTTGACGTGCATACAATCAATGATTATTGAGAGATAATAAAAATAACAACAAAAATATTTCAAATAAATTAAAAATATAAAGTTGAAGACATAAAACGTATAAAGAGGAATATGTTTAGATTTTGATAGACACATGTAGA